>NC_081573.1:2632704-2807473 GCF_022355385.1 Mustela nigripes
CATCACAGAATTCATAGTGGAGAGAAACCTTACATATGTAAAGAATGTGGCCAGGCCTTTAACCAGCACTCAAAGCTTACTGAACATCTCAGAATTCATACTGGAGAGAAACCTTACATATGTAAAGAATGTGGTCAGGCCTTTAACCGGCACTCGCACCTGACTCGCCATCACAGAATTCACAGTGGAGAGAAACCTTACCAATGTCAAGAATGTGGTAAGGCCTTTAACCAGCAATCAAAGCTTACTGAACATCACAGAATTCATACTGGAGAGAAACCTTATATATGTAAAGAATGTGGCCAGGCCTTTAACCGGCACTCGCACCTGACTCGGCATCACAGAATTCATAGTGGAGAGAAACCTTACATATGTAAAGAATGTGGTGACACCTTTATCCAGCACTCACACCTGACTAGACATCACAGAATTCATACTTGAAGGAATCCTAACCAAAATAAAGAACGTGTCAAGGCCTTTAGGCAATCCTAAAGTCTGATTTGATCAGAGAATGTATCCTGGAAAAGGTTTTGCAAACATAATTTGGCAAGCCCTTTAATCAGAAGTCAAGCTTTATTGAACATCAGAGAATTCATATTGGAGAAAAAAACTTAGAAATGTAAAGAATGTGGTAAAACTTTTTTAGGATTCCTCAACCCTTACTCAGCATTAGAGTTCATACTGAGGGGAAACATTGCAAAGGTAAAGGAATGTGTCAGGCCTCTGGCTGGAACTCTCAACTCACTAAACATCATAGTTCTCATACAGCATAGAAGCTGTAAAATATAGAGAATTTGCAGTGCCTTTAATTGGAATTCAATTCTTAATATCCGAAAATTGACACTAGATTCAAACCCTACAAACTTAATGAATGAGGAGAGACCTTCATTTTAAATATACACTTTAGCAAACACCCGTGGGTACATAAAAGAAAGTAATTTGGAAGATATAAATATTTAGAAATATATGTAACCGAACATCAGATATCAGTAAATGTCACAGAAGTCAAGTAGAAAGCACTGCAGCAGTCAGTCTGTTCTGACATTACATCAGAATATTCATGATAAGGAGTAATAACCAAGTTAAACTGTTATAAAAATGTCTGTCCTGTTATGCTTCAAAAGATTAAGTGGATAGATTTTTGCATAGTTCTAATTAACTTCAATATTTTTTTTTACATGGGCGCTATCTGATATTTATGTCTAGCAAATATTAGTGTATACTTACCCTCAGTCGCCTCAGAGAATACTCTAATTTTTAGTATGTGTGACATTATGTGACTGATTATTGCTTCATCAGAGATGAGATTGCTCCTTCATTAGGTGGGACTCACACATATCTAATTATCCATGGAAGATGGACAGTATAATATACAATATATGAAGAAAATCTAAATGGACATATTGTTCGTGGTTATGACTTTAATGACAGTTGTCATGGAAAAGGTGTTCGGAACATCATCTTCATTATTAAAACTGAAAGATTTTCTGAATGTTATAAATAAAATATTTTAGCAACTGGTATTAGAGGCAGAAGTGGTGGCAATCCAATAAAATACTGACGTATCCTTACGATAGCAATAGTTAGAAGTAGAGAATATTAGTGATGTGGTTGAAAGGAAGAAATCCTCACAGACATCATAAAGAGGACATGTAACTCTTCCCTGATACGGCATACATCCACATTTGTTGCAAATGATCTCACACCTGAAAATTACTAAAATCACTATTTCCACATCACTATATCAGCACTTGATGCTTTTTAATGCTTCAATTCTGTATTTTGAGTAAGGATTATAGAGGGGATTGAAATGCATAACTTAGTCTATTGTGAACTTAATATTTTTTAATTAATAAAACATAATGATTTTTATCATGTTAACATGGTTATGTAATGAGTGAAGTGTTATCTGACTACCAATGTTAACCTATCTCATTTTATATAAGGTTGTAGATTACTGATTGTATCTATCACCTTTTTGGCAACAGAGTGGAATTATATCTAGTAATCCGTTTTCTCAGTGGCCTTAATGTGTAGCTAATGTGTGATTGTTTCCCCTTAGTTTATCGTATCATTTTCTCCTCCTTGGGACCAGTGGGGTAATAGAATGGATATATTATAGATGGTATATGGGTCTCACTGAATGACTAACTGAAGTACTCTATGACAATGCTACTTAGCATACATTTCGTGTAGGCAGGAGTTTTGCAGGGGACTTTAAGTGACACAAGGCGATCTTACTAGTGCATTCCCTACGTAACAAGCTGCAGAGTCAGAAGTTAATGTACCTTCTCATATGACATTCCCAGTCCACCTTTCTGAGCAACCACTGTCTCCCACGACCTTCCCCTTCCGTGTCCTTCAGAGAAGACTGCCACTTAGCTTACTTAAACCTATTTCAGTTTGAAAGGCTCTCTGGACTTCCCCAGGGACTCTAAAGCACTCTACCTTGGCCCCTAATAAAGGTATGTGCCCCACTTCATATGTGTGGATGTTGTTTTCATGTCTATAAAGTAAACGTACATGTACAATGGTGGGTGGTATGTAGGAGTGATACTGTAGCCCCAGTTAAGAAAGAGAAAGTACAGAGGGTGAAGAACTGGCATGAGTTCTGCATGTGGAGAGAGGACACCGTTCCTGGGTTGCACAACTGACTCCCTGGAATTAGAAAAACAACTTACACCTGTTTATTTTCCTAGTGATCTACAGTTCTCCATTTCTGTTTATCCCCAGTTTTATTTCCACCTACACAGGCATCTCAAACGTTCTTCTTTGCCTGCGTTGTGGTGAGAGTGTCCTCACTGACCTCTTAATTGCCATTAGAGATGAGTACGGCGGATGGGTATCAATTCAGAAATTTAGCCCTGGTTGTGGGATGCGGATGTAAGTGAAAGAGGGTGGTGGCACCCTCTTTCTTTAATAAGACCTTTAATAAGACCTATTAAAAGAAAATGTGATTAACTCCTTTCAACGTGGCTGCCTTTAGTCCCTCGAAAGGCACAGGCATCTCTTGGTGGGGTCATCTGATGAGTACATGTAATGGAATGAAGGAATCTGCCCATGTGGTGGGTTTCTGAGGAGTAGGGAAGTCCTATCTTACCTTCACAATTGAATTGAATTCCTGTGTTAGTGAGGACCAGATGCTGTTGTGTTGACTGTGTTTGCCCAGGCCTAGATCACGGCAGAGGATGGAGGGAAGGGTATTGGATGATGCAGTCATTTGGAGCATAGCTTTAAAATGGCACATGGCAGAGTAGATGTTGGAGATGAAGGCGCCTTCTGCACATTGGAATAGGCAGGATCAGCAAGGCGTGTGCTGTGGTTTGCAAAAGTGCTAGTATCCCAGATGTATAACCCCAACACAGTTTATTTTTTTATTTATTTTTTATTTTTTTTTTAAAGATTTATTTATTTGACAGAGAGAGATTACAAGTAGGCAGAGAGGCAAGCAGAGAGAGAGGAGGAAGCAGGCTCCCCACTGAGCAGAGAGCCTGATGCGGGACTCGATCCCAGGACCCTGAGATCACGACCTGAGCCGAAGGCAGCAGCTTAACCCACTGAGCCACCCAGGCGCCCCCCCAACACAGTTTAGATCCAGTGTAGATGGGTGACCTTAAATGGAAGATGTTATACTACTGTGTGGACCTTCCTCCCTTTCCTGAGTGGATGATAGGTGTCATCCCATGCTCTGGCTCTGTCTGTTGCCATGGATTTCTTGGTATAACAGTCAGTGCAGTGAGCATTTCTGCTTCAGTCTGGTGCAAGTGTTCACTGGCAACGGATAAAGAGATGTGGTGTGTATATCTAGAACAGAATATTACTCAGCGTTAAAATGGAATGAAATCTTGCCATTTGCAATGACATGGATGGAGCTAGAGTATTATGCTAACCGGAAGAAGTCAGAGAAGGACAAATACTGGGTGATTTCACTCATATGTGGAATGTAAGAAACAAACAAGCAAAGGAGAAAGAAAAGGAGACGGGCAAATCGAGAAATAGACTCTTAATTTACAGAGAAGAAATGGATGGTTACCAGAGTGGAGATGAATGGGGGGATGAGCTAAATGAGTGCTGGGAATGAAGAGGGGCATTTGTTGTATTGAGCACGGGTGTTGTACGGAATTGTTCAGTCACACATATGACAGTGCATGTTAACTCACTGGAATTTAAATAAAACTTTTCAAAAAATATTTTGGTTTTTACAGCTTTACAAAATTTTGTCCCTTAAGTTCACTGACTTGCTGCAGTTGCACAAAATACACCTTTGTAAACAAATTGCACCGTTTATCTTTCTCCCTGATTCCTCTGGAATTCAGAGTCTCAGTAACTGCTTTTATATTTTAATGCCTGCCTGTACATTTGTTTAACTTCAATCAGAATCTGTTCTCATGATGACAAGACACAAATAGAAACACTGGTTATATGACCAAGGCTTGCACTGGAACGTCATAGCTGAGAAAGAACTGCATAGACTCAGCTATGACGAGACAGAAGTAGGGGACTAAGACTGACTTTATGGGGCAAATAGGGCCCCCTTGGGAAATACCAGGCTGCTTTAACATATGAGCAAGGATAATTACTTCCAGCAGGTGCAGGATACTTAGGATATTTAGGGGACTTCACGAAGAAAGGAAGTCACTGAAATCTGTAGTTACTATTCATAAGGTCTGGTGGCAAGTATATGGTGTGGACTCTGACCTGGAGATGCTATTAAAAGTTCAGAGGCTCCTGGGTGGCTCAGTTGGTTAAGCGACTGCCTTCGGCTCAGGTCATGATCCTGGAGTCCCAGGATTGAGTCCCACATCGGGCTCCCTGCTCAGCGGAGAGTCTGCTTCTCCTTCTGACCTCTCCCCTCTCATGCTCCCTCTCTTTCACTCTTTTTCTCTCTCTCAAATAAATAAATAAATAAATAAATAAAATCTTCTTTTAAAAAGTTCAATTTAGATATTCCTCATGAAATGTTCCTGCAAACCTGTTTTTAAAGTGTCTGTAGCTCAACCTCCGTCTACCTGCAGTTACGTAAATAATCAAGCCAAGTGTTTTTTTCTTAGACTATTTTGTAATCAAGTTAGATTATTTATTTATTTGAGAGCGAGAGAAGAGTGAGCAAGAGAGAACAAGAGTTAGTCGGGGAGGGGAGGGAGAAGCAAGCTCCCCACTGAGCTGGGAGCTAACTCAGGGCTGGATCCTGGTGTCCTGGGATCATGACCTGATCCAAAGGCAGATGCTTACCCGACTAAGCCACCAAGGCGCCCCTGATTTGTGTTTTTAAAGCAGCAAGAATGATTAATTCGATGGTGTGAAATTGGAAATGTCAAGGGCTTTCTTTAGCGACCCAGTAATGTCTACACTTTCATTTATTGTGGCTTGTTTCCACTAGATGTGCTTTGTTTATGTCTAATATTTTATTGATGTGAAAATCAAATTGTGTGGTAAAAATCTCTCTGGATTTATGCAGATTTGGAATTGCTGTGTTACATAGAATTCCGCCTTTCATTGCCTTATTATTAGGGTAAGATGAATTTGAACGATTGTGTTGTCGTAAACTCGTCACAAATAATAGAAGTGGTGTAATTTTGTGGCCTAAGATGAAACTGGAAAAAACAGAGAAGAAAACTCATAGACTCAAGAGGCCATGTTAGCAGATGTCCTTGCGTACTTCTGGTGCCCCTTCACCTTGTAACCTAGAGGTGTACTTGATCTGAAAACACTTTGAATCAGAAAAATATCTTTCTTCTTTATCTGAGAGGTTTAATGAGGTGTATCCCATAATTACACTGTAGAGTAGTGCTGGTTAGTCACTTGTAAGCTAGTGGGGTCACATTCCTATGTCTTGAGCCTAGGCTACATGTCCCTTGTCTGCAACAGCTGTGCCTGGGGACATAGGACCTGTGGTGTGCTTTCTCTCATCCGAACTAAAAAGATCAATGCCGACTTCATGAGACCAACTTTGTGTCGATTTTGTCAGGGAGCTTGAATTTCTGTCCCTTTTAAGGTCCTTCTAGCTGGACTAAGAATCCAATGAGATAGATTGTCACGAAAGAGCAACTTAAATTTTCTGTGTGTAAGAAGCTTTCACAGGGTTGGAGATCCCAAAGGCAGTCAGGCAAAAGGAGGCATTTATGTCTTCCTGACTGAGGAGGAAGAGGAGGACTGGGGATTTTCTAGTAGAAGAATTCACTTCACCAGGCAATGAGAAGAGTAGATGTTTGGTAATTAGATGTTTGCCACATCACAGGTGGGTCACTCAGATAAAATTTGTCACTTCTAATCACCCATATTCTGTGAAAGACCCCCAAGTTAGATCCTTCTACAAAGTTAAGGGAGGGTAAAAATGTACTCTTAAGTCAGGGTATCAGTTACTGTTAGCCCAAAGAATGTCCATGCTTAAGTGTCCATCTTGGGGGCAGCCTACCCTTGGTCCCTACAGAACATTGCTTTAAACATCACTATATACATCTGTGTTTGTAGACCTGCACAAACTCAGATAACATTGTTTAAAACCTCATTTCTTCCATTTACTGGACATTTGGCCAAACACTCTCATGAAAGAGAAAAAATACGTTTGGTCTCATAAATTACTTTGTTGTTCTCTTTTTTTGTTTGTTTGCATTAACCTATAATACTCTCTGGTTTCTAGTAAATGTGTAAAAAGGATTGTCGTTGCCATTCCTTGTGTTCTGGTAGCATGTATAATTGCCATAAAAACATTCTGTGCCAAGTCACCAAATAACATTTGGGGAAACCATTTGCTAGCATTCTACAATGTTCTGTCTTCTCTGTTGAGGATAATACTGGGTTGAAAATTACAGAATTCAACAAAACTCATATTTCTATTTTTTAAAATAAATGAGTCTTGTTATATCTAAGTGATACCTGTTCACCTTTTTGGAGCCAAGAGAGAGCCCTGGGATGTGAAAAGAAAAGAGCCTTACCTCCAGGTAGGTGCCAATGAGTAAAGCAGATGACATAGGTGAGATGTAATGGTCCAGGAGGAGACCACACCTGAAGATGTGATATGGGGAGTGCTACTTGAAATAATTATCTTAAATGTTTGTGGTATAATTTACATTTAAATGTTTATTTTATGTAGCAGTGATACTCAGCATATTTTACAACAGTTGTGGTCTGTTTTTATATGTTTGTTCATGATGTTGCTTCTGAAGGATGAATTACAGCCTTGGCATTCTTTGTAAAAGTGGGAATATCTCTCAAATTCTCTAATGTCCTTTCAAAGCTCATCCATAAAATTTTTAGTAGAACATTTTATGATTAAGTGTAATGAATTTTCTGAGCATAATTTGTGGCACATAACACATACTAATGCTTCAAATGTTTTCTTTTCTTGAGTGCCCGGACTCAGTTTAAAACTACTATCATACCGAGAATCCTTTTATAATAACATACCTGTTTTATTCAGAATTCTTGCAGTTAACATTTCTCTTATTGCTTGCATTCAATAAAAAAGCTTCATAGTTCAAAGCTTGATAGTTTTACAGCATTACTGAATTGTACTTTTTAAAATCTGTGTTTTATAGTTTTGGATAACAGTTTTCAGCTCGAGTTCAAAGACAGCATAGGGTTTAAATGAAATAAGAATCAGCATGCTAAATGCCAATAAACTTCTGTATGTATTTGTCTGTATAAATACTATCTGTGCATTGTTGGTTCATGACTTACCTTGTTTGTTTCTTTTCTTGGTTAGTTGTCAGTGGTTGTATCATACTGTATGTTTATCCTGGGTAAGTTGTTATATGGAATTAATGTCCTTATCTATTTGTGGAATCATATTCTCTTTTTGAGAGAAGCACCTTTTTGAACTAAAGACCATTTTTAGAAATTTATATCTCTTTCCCTTTTAGGTGTCATTATTTATTCTTAACTGTGGTAAAAATATATGCCATGAAGTTTACCATTTGAATCACTTTTAGCTAAAGTGTTTAGTGTATTGACATTATTGGAATACCAATTTCTAGATTTTTCTCATCCTGCAAAACTAGAAGTTAATACCTGTTAAGTACCCACTTCCATACTTGTGTCTACGACCCTGGCACCCTCTCTTTCTCTCCTTCTCTCTTTCCTTCCTTCCTTATTTGTAAGGTTTACGGCATTAGGTTTGGTCACTTAAACGAAATCATAGGTCTATTTCTGTGACTCCTTTATTTCGCGTAACATAACATCATCACATTTTAACCATGTTATATAAAGAGACAAGATGCGTCTCTTTTTTTTCAAGGCTGACTATTATTCTAGTGAATGCATATGCCACATTTTCTTATCCATTCACAAATATTTCTGTTGCTTTCATTTATTACTGGCTTTTCTGAATACTGCTGCTATGAATCTCCCTGTGCGGATATCTCTTATAGATCCCACTTCGATTTGTTTTGGTTATAAATTGTCAGGTGGGGTGGCTGGATCGTATGGTAATATGATTTACAACTCTTTGAGGAACTCCATTCTGTTTTCCATAGTGATTGCTTCATACACATTTCCTCTAGCAGTGGGTAAGGGTTCCAGTCTCTCCTCATCCTTCCCAGCACGTGTAAGTTTTTCCTGTTTAATAGTGGGGTCTGAGCGGGTGAGAGGTGATGACTCACTGTTCGAGTTGTATTTTTCTCATGAATGGCGAGGTTGAGCATCTTTCCTATGTCTTGTCCATTTGTATATCTTCCTTGGATTGTGCCCACTGAAAACTTTGTCCAGTTCTTAATCATGCTATTGCTGTTTGGTTGTCACTGTAAAAGTTCTTTCTCGGGGGGCACCTGGGTCACTCAGTGTGTTGGGCCTCTGCCTTTGGCTTAGGTCATGATCTCGGGGTCCTGGGATTGAGCCCCACATTGGGCTCTCTGCTCAGCAGGGAGCCTGCTTCCCCCCCTCTCTCTGCCTGCCTCTCTGCCTACTTGTGATCTCTGTCTGTGTCAAATAAATAAATAAATCTTAAAAAACAAAAACAAAGACTTTCTCTGTTCTAGATGTTAAATCCTGCTTTAGAGGCTCTCCAAAAGAATTCCTTGCATTTTTCAGGTTGCTTTTTCACTTCACTGACTGCTTCCTTAGATTACTTTTTCTGGGGGTGACTGACTGAGGCTCAGGTCATGACCTCTAAGGGTACTTAGACTGAGCCCTGCATCCTGCTATGCACTCAGCAGGGAATCTGCTTCTCCCTCTTCCTCTGCCCCTTCCCCTGCTCGTGCGCTCCCTCCCTCCTCTCTTTCCCTTTCAAGTAAATAAATAAAATCTTGGGAAAAAAAAGCCTGACTTTTTTGATTTCAGTTTGTTTGAATATATTGTTTCATTTCATTACTCTCGAGATATTTACTGGTTATTTTCTTTAATTTCATTTTGATCCATTGATTGTTCAAGAGCACATTGTTTAATTTCCAAATATTTGTGGCATTTCCATTTTCCCATCTGCTATTCATTCTTTGTTTTAGTTTATGGTGGTCAGAAGTGATACTTAAAATATTAATCTTAAATTTCTTAAGACTTGTTTTGTAGGGCGCCTGGGTGGCTTAGTCATTAAGCATCTGCCTTGGTTCCAGTTGTGATCCCAGGGTCCTGGGATCGACCCTCACATGGGGCTCCCTGCTCCATGGGAGGGCTGCTTTTCCCTCTCCCCACTCCCTCTGCTTGTGTTCCCTCTCACACTACATCTCTCTCTCTCTGTCAAATAAATAAATAAATTTTTTTTTTTTTTTAAAGGCTTGTTTTGTAGGCAGTGTGTCTATACTAGAGAGCAGTCTGTGTGTGATTAAGAGGATTGTGTCTTCTTTCGCATGGTAGAATGGTCTGTGTATGTCCATCACATCATCTTGTTTAGGTGCTCTCCTTCTTGGACTTAACTGTGGTCTTTCTATCCAGATAAACCAAGATACTAGCCCTTTGCTGCTATAATGGTGCTCTTGACTTCTTGCTTCAGTTTTGCCTTCTGTGCTTCCCATATGTGGGGACTCTGTTGTTAGGTGCATACATAACTGTTACAGTATCTGGGTAATTTCCTTTCTGTATGTATATATAATGTTTTTCTGTTCTGAAACTCATGAACTTAGTATGTATTTGTATGATATTAACACAGCCACTGATGCCCTCTTTTGGTTTCCGTTTTCATGAAAAGTCCTTTTACTGCTTTTACTTGCACCTTACGTGTGTCCTTAGATTTAATGTGACTACAGTCTTATAGATGGGAGGTTGTTGCGTCTTGTGTTTTACTCAGTCAGCCAGTTCGTGCCTTTTATTTTATTTTATTTATTTTTAAAGATTTTATTTATTTATTTGACAGCGAGAGAGTTCACAAGTAGGCAGAGAGGCAGGCAGAGAGAGAGGGGGAAGCAGGCTCCCTGCCTGCCCCAGGACACTGAGCTGAAGGCAGAGGCTTTAACCCACTGAGCATCAAGCGCCCCCAGTTCATGCCTTTTAATGCGGAGGCGGGGGCGGGGGGGGTTTAATCTATTTACCAGCAAATTACTAAAGGGAAGTACCACTGCTACTGTTGTGTCATAGTTTTCTGTACTTCTTGTGGCTGTTTTACCCTTTCCCTCTCAGTATGCTTCATTATATTCGTTTGATTTTGTAGTGACATGCTTTGATATGATTCTCATTTCCTTTTTATGTCTTATGTAGTTGTGTGCCTCCCCCTGCCGCTCCCCTACCATCTGGATTACTTAAAACCTCTCAAAGCTTTTAACAAACTATTTAAATCTAATATTGTCAAGAGCATACAAAACTCGGGGCCCCTGGGTGGCTCAGCGGGTTAAGCCGCTGCCTTTGGCTCAGGTCATGGACTTGGAGTCCTGGGATCAAGCCCCACGTCGGGCTCTCTGCTCAGCAGGGAGCCTGCTTCCTCCTCTCTCTCTGCCTGCCTCTCTGCCTGCTTGTGATCTCTCTCAATAAATCTCTCTCAAATAAATAAATAAAATCTTTAAAAAAAAAAAAAGAGCATGCAAAACTCTACTACTTACCATGTCTATCCCTGTACCCGCTGTAGGTCACTGATGACTCTGTATTTAATAATTCTGTCTTTCCTGTTGTATACTGTATACTTCAGATATATCCTTTTTATTCTTCTATTTTTATGTTTTTTCTTTTTTTTTTAAGAGAGACAGTACACATATGAGTGGGGGGAGAGGCAGAAGGCAAGGGAGAGAAAGAATCTTAAGTTGGCTCCATGCCCAGCTCAGAGCCCAGTTGCAGGGCTTGATCTCACAACCCTGAGATCTTGACCTGAGCCAGAATCAACCAAGCACCCCTGTGTTTTTATTACTTTTTTTTTTTTTTTTAAAGATTTATTTATTTATTTGACAGAGAGAGATTACAAGTAGGCAGAGAGGCAGGCAGAGAGAGAGAGGAGGAAGCAGGCTCCCTGCTGAGCAGAGAGCCCGATGCGGGACTCGATCCCAGGACCCTGAGATCATGACCCGAGCCGAAGGCAGCAGCTTAACCCACTGAGCCACCCAGGCGCCCCTGTGTTTTTATTCTTTAAAATAATTCAGTTCAGTGAGAAAATAGCAGTCTGTGCTACCTCATTACAATAGTCTAGGTTTCTCTATTTGCGTAAACATTTACATTTACCAGAGAACTTTATATTTTCATGTGATTTTAGTTAGTATTTAGGATCTTTGTATTTTATCCAGGAAGACTTGCTTTAGTGTTGGTTGTAGGACAGGTCTAATGGTACACTTTTAGGGGATATGACTAGGGTATATCTTCATTTCTCCATTTTTTTTTTAAAGATTTTATTTATTAATTTGACAGAGAGAAATTACAAGTAGATGGAGAGGCAGGCAGAGAGAGAGAGATAGGGAAGCAGGCTCCCTGCTGAGCAGAGAGCCCGATGTGGGACTCGATCCCAGGACCCTGAGATCATGACCTGAGCCGAAGGCAGAGGCTTAACCCACTGAGCCACCCAGGCGCCCCTCATTTCTCCATTTTTGAAGGACATTTATGCCAGATACAATGTTTTTGGTTGATAGTTTTTTTTCTTTCAGTACTGAAGGTATTATCCCTTCCATTTCTTTTTGTACGTTCTGCTGAAAAGCTATTAATATTCTTTGAGGAGCTCTGTTACACTGGAGGAATTAGTTTTGTCATGCTGTTTCAGAGCTTTCTGTTCACTTGTGATTTTTGATAAATTAATTATAATGTGTCAGTGTCTTCACGTCTTTACATCTAGCCTACTTAGAATTCAGCGAGCTGCTTGAACATGTCTCTTTTTCCCCACAATTGTGGAAGTATAAGCCGGTTGTTCTTCATGTAAGCTCTCTGGCCTTTTTGACTATCCTCTCCTTGGTTGGGGGGTTCCCTTAATGTATATATTGGTCTATTTACTGGTGTCCATAAGTCCCTTAGACCCTGTCCTTTACCACAAGTTTTTTGCTCTCCTCAGTGGATAATTGAAAACGAGGGAACTTTAAGTTGTCCAAGTCTTTCTTCTACTTAATCAAGTCAGTTGCTGACCCCTTCGGTGTTCTTCGAAATTTAGTTTGTACTTCCCAGCTCCTAATTTCTGTTTAGTGGTTTTTAAAAACTTCCTGTCTCTTTGGCTTTTGATTTCGGTCATGCATCCTTCACTGGCTGTCAGTTTCCTGGTTTCTACTCTTCCTTCAAGATCACCTTCAGGCTAGTTTAAATCCTTTGTTGGGTAATTTATCGTTCTTTATTCATTTAGGGCCAGGTGTTGGAGCTCTCTTCTGTTCCTTTAATTGGAACATGTTTTTCTGCTCCTTTGTATGCCTTGTGATCTTTTCCTGATGTTTGGAAATTTAAAAAATGAGCCCTGAACCCAGGATTTATGCATTTGTTTTGTAATGGAGAGCATAGTAACAGCCATCTGTGCCCTAACTGTGGGGCCTGTCAAACATATTCTGGGGACGGGTAATGTCTGAGTTTTTGTATTTTCCAATTAAGTGATTGGTGGTTGTTTCATGTTAATTGCACGTGGTGATCTTCAGCTTGGCAGTTTCTGGGTTTTGTACATGTATGTACCTGTTCTGTGAGTCATCCCCACAACGCATCAAATGGGTGTCTTCCATTGTTGCCATTCCCTCAGCCTTCCATGTCTCGCATGAAAGAAACAAGTCCTCCAGGCCTCTGCAAAGAAGCCAGATTACTGCCCACAGAGTTCACTCTCGTCTTTCTATCCTGAGCAGAGTGGAGAGTGTTCTCATGGTCTTGTCATGGAGTGCCAGGTAGGGTGAACAGCTAGCGTGGGAAATATAACGAACCTGCCTTCTCTCTTCCAACTAGCCCTTCTTCACGTGTGCTTGTCTGAGGGTGCTGTGTTCTCCCAGCTGACTTCTGGAGCACTCAGAAAGGCAGTTTGTTTAGTCTGTGTCTTCATGAAAGAGCAAAGTCCTGGTCCTTCCTAGTTCTCCATCTTCCTCATGTCCTCTGACGAATATTAACTTTATACATAAGCATTTTAAGTATACACTTGCAAGTGTACTGTGTGGGATAAATTACTTGGTGTTTTTCAGTTATGTCTTCTCATGACACCTGGGATTTTTTACAAAAACAGTCAAAGAAAATGTATTCCATAACATGCTACTGGGAAGACGATGAAAACTGTGGCTTTGAGATCACAGTTAATGAAAGACTGAGAAGGTGACAGAAGGAAGTGAGGGGCAGAAACAGTGATATAATGGAGATAACTAATGGGGATAGTTACCCTTAATTGAATCCTTGCTGCTAGAAGAAACAGAGAATAGGAAACATTTTGGGGAAAATCCCACTTTTAAGACAATTATGTTTGCAGAATACTGTGTTTGAATACAAAACCTCAACTCCTTTTTTCATACATATGTATTCTCTGAAAACAAAGCCAAAAAGTCTGGAAAAACACCTGTTGCATGCTGAAAGTAATGATTTGAAACATTTCAATTACAGGTATTAATTATTCAAAGGGTCTTATAAATTAGAAATTTGAAGATTAAAAGTCTAAATATAATGAATTTCAGAATTCCTTTTCTGAGGGTTCATGATTCTTCTACCAACAAATAGGCTGTCCTGTTCCAGAGTCCCTAATTTTGATACATATTGGAGTGTCTTTATCCAACCATCACTGTTCAATAGTTATAATACATAATTTGGAGCAACATTTGATGTGTGATGAACTTGGATGGCCTTTTGTGAGGACTTGATCTTCAATAATTACCGAGGTGTTTATAATAGAGAGAGAATTTATGAATGGTAAATCTGGAAATAAACATTAACAAGGGTAAATCCTAATAAACTTTAAAGAAATTCCAGTTACGAGTATAATAGAAATACATATTGGAAAGTTTTTTTTTATCAAGCTTTAACCTTCTTATATGTCATTGTATCCTTCCTGAAGACATGATTTTCCAATATAATAAATGTGTCAAAGCTTTAAAGCAGTCTTCAAACTCAGACCTCATACTGAGAAGAAACCTTACATATGTAAGGAATATGGCATAGCCTTTACCTAGCATTGAAGCGTTCCTGGACATCAGAGAATACATTCTGGGACGAAATCTTACAAATGTAAGCAATTTGGTGAAACCTTTAAGCATTGCTTAAAACTTCTTTGACATCAGAATGTACATATGTAGGAGAAACCCTGTGCCTTCTTTGTTCCAGAATCAGCTGTACTTATGAATGCAGTGGGATGACCTAGCAAGTATTCCCTTTTCCCAGTAACATTAAGCCTCAAGTGATCTGAGATTATCTTTCCCAAATTTGTATATTACATATTTTCCTCCTTTTTGTAACTACTGGGACATTTTGATGGCTATAATGCAGATGACATAGAAGTATTATCAAGAGGGGCGCCTAGGTGGCAGTCAGTTAAGCCGCCAACTCTCTGTTTCAGCTCAGGTCCTGATCTCAGGTTCATGAGAACTAGCCCTGTGTCAGGCTCTGCACTGAGCATTGAGTTTGAGATTCTCTCTCCCTCTCCCCCTTCTGCTTGTGCTCTCTCTCAAATAAATAATAAAATGAATCATTAAAAAATTAAAAGTATAATTAAGTATGTAGCTATCTGGGGCACCTGAGTGGCTTAGTCATTAAGCATCTGCCTTCAACTCAGGTCATGATCCCAGGGTCCTGGGATCAAGCCCCACATGGGGCTACCTGCTCTGTGGGAGGCCTGCTTTCCCCCTCCCACTCCCCCTGCTTGTGTTCCTTCTCTCGCTGTGTCTCTCTCCGTCAAATAAATAAATAAAATCTTAAAAAAAAAAAATGTAACTATCTCACTTGGTGTTGCTGCCTTGGGCTCTGAGTCCTGCAGGGGGCTCGAACTGATACCAGCTCCTCCTGGTAGCAGGTATAATCGATTACAGCCCCCAGAGTTACAAGCCAGTGTAAGTTCTGAAACGACAACCCCAGCAGCCCTTGTAAACAACACTGTCCACCCTCAGGACACACTCCCTTGTCCATTCTGTAGAGCAGATCCTACAGAGATGATCAGATGCCATATACTTGGGTTTGAATTGTGCATTCTGGAGTTGCCAGGAAGTGCAGGGAGCTCCAACCATGGGCCCTAATAAAGGCATCTGCCCCAGTTCCTGCTGCTTTCTCTCCTTGCACTCCTCCTTGACTCCGTCATGTACTTTTCAAGGCATATAGTGTGCATCCTTTAGGATCTATGAGCGATGAACTTGGCTTATTCCATTTTCTTTGGTGTCCTTTTATTGAAACTTGGCTACCCACTCAAGGCCCAGGGACTGTATTTTACAAATGCTAATATAACTAAGTTACTAGAAATACATTTTTCTGAATTCTCAATCACCATTTAAAAATTTTATTCTGTGTCATTCTTTGTTCATTTTTTTTTTCCCCTCTGTGTCCTGAGCAAAAAAGATTCCCATGGCTTTGGTATGCATGGAATGCAAGTTGTAAATATGCAAAACTTAAGATGTAATTTAGGTGTAAGAGAACTAAGGAAAAAGTGTGTGTGTGTGTGTACGCACCAAAATTTAACTGTTAGCAGACTGCTGTTGATCAGAAACCTTACTGAGAACAGTTTGATCACATATTTGGAGTGTTACTAGTAAAACCACAGGGCCGCAACTCTCTGATCCTTGCGGAGGATGAACAAAGACTGGTTGTTGAATGCTGGTAATCTGTATTTTGATCAAGGGTCATACAGTGATTTTGCAGTGGTTTCTTTGGACTGTGTTTGAACTTACTATTTAATTAGTGAGACTGATTGCGTGTGTGTGTGTGTGTGTGTGTTAACATTGATGTGTTGTGTGTTGTGTTATCCTTGCACTAACTTTCACGTACTGCATACTAAACAAGGTTATAGGTAAAAAGACTGTGACTACAGTCTTTTACTAAAGTATTGTTGAACCTTGAACACCATGGCATTGAACTGTGTGTGTGCGCTTAAATATACGTACTTTTATAATACACTACTGTAAATGTATTTTCCTTTTTTTTTTTTTTTTTAAAGATTTTATTTATTTGAGAGAGGGAGGGAGAGCACAAATTGGGGGAAGGGCCGAGGGAGAGGGAGAGGGACAAGCAGACTCCTGCTCAGCAAAGCTCCATACCACACTTGCTCCCAGGACTCTGAGATGGTGACCTGAGCTGAAATCAAACGCCTAATGAACTGAGCCATCTAGGATCCCCTCCTTGTGATTTTCTTATTAATACATTCTTTTCCCTGCCTCCAGAGACATCAGATCCTGTCTTCCTGATTTCATAAATTCCTGTGTAGTACTGAGGACAGATGCTGTTGGAGATTCCTATATTTTTCAGGCCAAAACCCACTGGGGTAGGAGAGGGCTTGCTGCAAGATGCAAACACTGTGGCCATACCCTTTAGATGGCACATGGTAGAGTAGATGTTGGAAACGCAGAAGCCTTGACACTGGAAGGATCAGGAGGGTGTGTGCCGAGTGTCCACAAGCACTAGAATCTTAGGTATCTAACCCAACGCTGGATGACATTTCAGTGAAGCCGATGCACAGCCAGCAGGAAACTCCGTCGTTTGAGCCCTGTGACGAGTGTTATTCCTTGCGATCTGTGTGAGGGGCACTGATTAGTTGGGGGGCAGCTCACCAGTCAGAGGCAGTGATCATTTCTGCCCCAAACAGTCCACCTGCTTTTTAAGGTAGATGTTCATTCATGGTCCATGCTGCGTTTCTGCCCATCCTGTGGGGAGCAGGGAAGAGGACTCCTGGTAGTTGTGGAAACTGATACCACGAAGCTGGGTAGCAGGTCATGCGCACCTTGAACCCTGATCCAAGTGAGGAATAATCCTGAATTTGGGGTGGCTGTTACTTTGTGGTCCGCAGTACCCTGAAAAGGCAGATGTGTGCTTCTAGAAAAGACGACGTATGTCGTGTACTCCGTGCATGTTGAGTAGGGAATGCTCGTGTGATGAAAGGGCTCGTCCACACTATGGTGTAGTCTGGTTGGTCTGTTTCTTCCCTCTGCTGTTCACCAGCAGACATTATGCTAACACTTCTCTCATGGCCACACATGCTTGCCCCACCCGCAGTCATCAAACCACGTTCTTATTTGATGAAATATTTGAGAAAATTCCAATGCATTCTAAATTCGATTATTTTGATGAGAGAATGTGATGAGAATTGTATTCGTGGGTGATCCCAGGAAGCTGGAGGAGGGCACTGCAGGAAGGGACATGTGGAAGATGAGGTAGCCAAGACAGACTGTTACAGTCCTATTTATTTATGAATACCAGAAATGTCTAGGTTGTGTGTGTTACGTAAGTAACATCACCACAAATATAGAGAATATCTCAGAGTGACCATTGATGCATAATTCAGGAATGATCGTTGACTTAGTTAACACAGAGGCTGTCAGATTTATCTTACATCAGAACCACCTGGAGCACTTGTAAAATCTCAGATTTCTAGGCCTCTTTCCATGTAACCATTTCATTCTTTCTGGGCTGGCTGTAAACACCACCACTGTCCAATTTTCTGTTTGTACAGCTCTCAGGTGATAGCCATTGAGGCCTGTTTGGGGACCTGCTTTGAGGATGACATGATGAGGGCATCCCTGTGGTGGTCATCTTCAATGAAATGATTAGCTCATGAAGAACGCAGTCAGAGACACAGATGGGTATGAATTGTTTTAGGGGGACTCTGGTCTAGGTTCTCCAGATGTGAAAGTAACTCGCAGGTAGGCTGGACTTCTGTGTTTAAACCCTGGAAGTTGGACCTGCGTACCTGGTCTTCAGGGGACAGTTAAATACCCATTCAGGGTATATGTGTGTGTCCAGGGCTGGAACTTACACTCTCAAGTCTCAGACCATGGAGGCTGCTCTGCGCAAAGATTTCTGGATGAAGCATTGATTGGCAGAGGAGATAATCCAAGAACAAGTCTTCTGGAAGGCCACCTGATTGCCTCTTGATGCTATAGGTTCAAATGTTGACTATCAATATTTAGATGATCATTAATCCTTTTGTAAAAAAATTAAACTATTTTTATCAGTTATAAAGAAAAAAAACCCTATTGTTTATTTTCAATGAAGGGAAAAACCCAGTTCTTCTCTAATGTGTTTCTCTGCTCTGTGTCCCTCTTAGCTACTTCTGATAATTCTGGCCACAATGCAGTGTGGAGGTGCTTTCCTCACAACTAATAGCAGGTCTCCAACACCATGTAGATGTCTTACAGCTTTACTTGAACACTTTACCCAGAGATTTCTTCAGGTCCCACAGATAAGGTTTAGGGTTAGAGGTCAGTTCCATGGGACTGACCTCCCGCCTTACACACATACTTACAGACACTTTCACAAGCTCAGCCAATACCCATATTTGTGAATGACTGAATGTATTTTAGAGATTCCAATAATGTCTTCTTTGGGTTCAGTTAGTTCGCTAGAGGGGCTTGCAGACTTCAAGGGAAACACGTTTGCCAGCTTATTAAAGGCTACTAGAGGGGCACCTGGGTGGTGTAGTCCGTTAAGCCACCGACTCTTGGTTTCAGCTCAGATCATGATCTCAGTGTCCTGAGAATGATCCTCGTTTGGGTCTCTGCATTCAGCGCAGAGTCTTCCTGAGTTTTTCTCCTCTCTCTGCTCCTCCCCACCATGTACTCGCTCTCTTTCAACCAAATAAATAAATCTTAAAAAATAAATAAAGACTATGATAAAGGATACAGAGGAAGAAGTACATAGTGTGAGGTCTGGGAGGTTCCCATGATCAGGAGCTTTTGTCCCCATGGAGTTAGGGTATGTCACCCTCCCTGTGTGAATGTGTTCACCAGCCTGTAATCACTCCCAACTCCATACTATTGAGATTTTATGGAGCCTTCTTCATGTATGAATTACTAGTCATAATTCCATTTGCAGCACTTCCCCCTCTGGATTAAGGAGGAGTGGGGAGGTGAAGCTGAGTCTTCCAGGATTCTCATTATGGCTTGGTATTTTCCATGGCCCTTACCCAACCAGGAGCCCACCCAGAGTCCCTTCGATAGAACAAAAAAATGCACCTACTGCTGTTACCACTTAGTAATTTACAAGAGTTTTCAGAGCTTTGTACCAAATATTTATGTATTCTATTATGTAACATTGGTAAGAAAGGAATAGTATTAGTCCTTATTCATAAAATCATGAAGATAAATAAAGCATTAGTAACTGGGCCATATACCATAAACACTATAGAATTACTTTAGACCTCGGTGAATTTTGTGGATTTCATTTTTCATGGAAAATAGGGCCCAGAACTCTTGTTTCCATGCTGCTTTCTGTGTTTTTGATAGTAAATATATGAGGTACCTGGTGGCTCAGTTGGTTAAGCATCTGCCCTCAGCTCTGGTTGTTGTCTCAGGGTCCTGGAATCGAGTCCTGCATTGGGCTCCCTGCTCAGCAGGAAGCCTGCTTCTCCCTCTTCCACTTCCCCCGCTGCTGTTTCCTCTCTCGCTGTCTCTCTCAGTCAAATAAATAAAATAAAATCTTAAAAAAAAAAAAAAAAGAAAGTAAACATTTGAACCCTGAAAATGGCAGCTAAGAATCTGACAGTGGGAATGATCTTCCTGGTCCAGATTTTCCCTGGAAACCTGAGGGAGTTCTACGTCTTATATCATCCTTATTTCCCTTTACTGCAGTGAAAGCAGGACAGGTTTGGGAGGCTTTTCCTCAGTCATCTGAATGTAGCCACGACCGTTCTTTCCTTTTGGTGCTATCCCAGACACCTTGGCAGCTTTCAGTTTGAAATATTTTGTCCATGATGTTGGATCCAGACGTATTTCTGGTTTCACAGAGTGTCTAGAGGTGTGTCCTGGCAGCTTTGGGTCCTTGTCTTCAGGCCACTACCATCAGTCCCAGAACTCCAGGTAAGCAAAATATTAAGGAACAAAAGTCTCACATTGTATTAGCCCTTCCAGTATCCTCTGCTGGAACTCACAGGATCTGGGAAATACCACAGTTAGTATGTATGTGTGTTACAAGAAGATCAATACATAAAATACAGCACAAAGACTATAGATACTAGCACCTATTCAAGATTTTGTGATAAACACATAGACATAATCTGTGCAGCATTCAGATGTACCTCAGATGTTGTGTGTAGGATTCATTACGGTTGTTGCTCTGTGCATGCACAAGGCTAGAGGCCAACACCTTCACAGGAACAATATCACACCTAGATCCTCTCTGAGAGGACAGCTGCGACACCAAGCATGCTTGTTCTGGAAAGCGCCTTTGTAACTTTTTATACCTTCTCTGCCATCATAGTAATTTTTCTCTTTTTCATTAGATTCCCTGGTAGCAAGTGAGCAACTTGACCTTGATCATGTTTCCTACCTGTCAGCCCCTTTATTCTCTTGGGTGATGACCACTGTATGTCCAGGTTTTTCTCTGTATCCTGGAGTAGTCACAGAACTTCTTCATCTCATGAGAAAATGTAGTCTGTTTTTCTCCATGTCAGTCATTTATATATTCATGCCTCAGAGTGTCTGTCATGTACAATTACGAGCCAGTCACATTGTAGGTAAAATTGTGAATAACAGAGAATCTGTGTCAGTAATAATCAATTATAGCTCCGTAATGAATCCTTTTGTAATTGTGTAATTATCCATAGAATCATGTTGTACTGATGGCTTTGGTAATAAGGTCAGAGTCCAATCACGAATGAAGCAGTTTCTCCTGAAACAAAGCAGAGATACTCAAAATACATTTGAATATGTATCTTTCAATAGAAGATAGCATGTGTTCCTAACGCACACCTGGTCACGGGGTTCTGAAGACAGTTCCACAGAGAAGGTTAACGTGTTCGATTGTCCTTCAACAAACTGTCGCTCCTAGTGATCAACGCCACATCTCTAAGTTGTCAAAAGCATAGGCTTAAAACTTGCCACACTAGGTCCTGCATTACTGCAACCTCAGCAGGGAGGAAGATCCTTAACAGTGAAAGATTAAGACCCACAAAAAATCTAGAATCATGAGCACAAGTACAGTTGCCTGTAACATATGTAAACAGAGTTGAGGCTTCTTCAGGGAGCCCTGCTCAGGGACAGGATACGTCACCTGCATGAGAGGCCACTGCCCACCGGGACTGGTCCATGCCCTATGTGATGGCCCAGACTCAGCCTAAGGTTTCCCCTACCTAGATGCACGTGGGGGCACCAGCTCAGTCTCACTGGGGACATACTCTCCAGTATCAGGGACTCTTTGGAACATATAGAGATGTCCTATGTAGACTGTAGAATTTGAAAATGTTTCCATCTCAGAGAAAGAGCAATGAGTCATCCAGGGTCCTCTCCTCCCTCCATAGAAGAAATTTCCATTGTGGTTCCCGGATGGGAGTCCATTCTGTGGTTAAAGAGCATTGAGCAGGTGTCCAGATGCAAACAGAGAGAAACTGATTGTTTTGGTGGCAGTCAGTCATTAAAAAAACTAATTAAGGGTCATGACTGACCCATAACATCCAGAAATTTTCAGAGCAAATGGGTGCATGGTTGAATTCAGGATTGTGGAGTCAGTGTGAGGAAGCAGCGGCACTTTGCTTCAGGTGGGGTGTGAGTTCTGGTGTCACCTTTGATGGGCCAACCATGGGCTAGAGATTTTAGTAGCAGTAGCATTTATTTTGCATTCTTGTTAAGAATAAAAAGTTTTCTGGGGCGCCTGGGTGGCTCAGTGGGTTAAGCTGCTGCCTTCGGCTCGGGTCATCATCCCAGGGTCCTGGGATCGAGTCCCGCGTCCGGCTCTCTGCTCAGCAGGGAGCCTGCTTCCCGCGCTCTCTCTCTCTCTGCCTGCCTCTCAGTCTACTTGTGATTTCTCTCTGTCAAGTAAATAAAATCTTTAAAAAAAAAAAAAAGAATAAAAAGTTTTCTAATATAGTTGCCCCGAAAATGCTAAGTGTTTATGTTAAGTTGCTTTTTGTTTTATTTTCTGAAGTAGGAATGAGACTAAATAGATTCAAACCATATGAACTCTGGGTGTGGAATTTCTTTGGGAGGGCTTGGGAATGACAGGCCTTGACGCACCCCAGAGGCAGGGAGATCACAGCCTCCAGCCTTCTCTCTCCCTAGCCCAAACCAGATCCGCTCCCTGCTGAGGCTGCGCAGTTCTGGCCTGACTCCAGATGTCCTTCGTTCCCAGGACAGCTTAAAGGAAATCAGATTCTGGGGGCTCTTCCTTTGATCTCTCCAGAGCTGGTGCTCACAATTCACAAAACCCAGACTCCGATAAATGGGGCCAAAGGACTATGTATTTTGGTGCCTTCATTTCTGTTTTTTATTATTATTATTTTTAGATCTTTATTTATTTATTTATTTATCACAAGTAGGGAGAGAGGCAGGCAGAGAAAGAGAGAGGAGGAAGCAGGCTCCTCATTTAGCAGAGAGCCTGATGCAGGGCTCCATCCCAGGACCCTCGGATCATGACCTGAACTGAAGGCAGAGGCTTTAACCCACTGAGCCACCCAGGCACCCTCTGTTTTTTATTATTAAATCGTGTGCTTCGCTGGCCTTTCACGTAGAACCTTGTTTTCCATTCCTGTAGATTCAGTAATTGCTCAAGTAACAAAACATCAATCTGTGTGTACATTATGACATGATTAAAACAGTCTAGCTCATTAACATTATCTCCTCATAGAGCTAGGGTTTTTTGTTTTCTGATTCTTTAAATTTTTTTTTTTAAGATTTTTATTTATTTATTTATTTGACAGAGAGAGAGAGAGATCACAAGTAGGCAGAGAGGTAGGCAGAGAGAGAGGAGGAAGCAGGCTTCCCACTGAGCAGAGAGCCCGATGTGGGACTCGATGCCAGGACCCTGGGATCATGACTCAAGCCAAAGGTAGAGGCTTTAACCCACTGAGCCACCCAGGCGCCCTGACTCTTTAATTTTTTTTGAGAACATTGCAGATATATTCTCTTAGAAATATCAAGTATAATAATAGATTCAGAACCATCTGCAGTCACCGTGCCATGCCTTAGAGCTCCAGAATTTATTCATCCTGCGTAACTGAAATTTTGTACCATTTGACCAACATCTCCCACTTCACCCTCAGCCATGTCCTGCAATCATACTTTTACTCTGCTTTTAGGAGTTCAACTTTATTAGATTCCAGATACAATTGAGACAAAGCAGTATCTCCTGCTTTGTGTGGCTTGTTCCACTCACAATAATGTCCTCCAGGCTCACCTGCTTTGTCTAAAATGGGAAGATGTCTTTCTTCCTTTTTAAGACTGAAAGTTGCATACATATGTCTTATGTATTACATATGATACATATGATATATGTATTCTATATCTTAAATATATAATGCATATATGTCCTATTTTCTTTAACCACTCCTAGAAAACAGAAAAACTACAAGGAAATGACACTATTTCTAGAATGACTAAATTTGAGCAAGAAATAAAATTGTTAACACCAATGTGGAGGAATTAAAATGATCATACACCATTGATGAGTAAAGTACAGGAAAACTGGCATTTACTTATAAAGTCAAACAATTTCTATCCTAAAATGTGAATTCAAGAATGAAAACTCTCTGAACTACTGATCTATCCTTCCTTTCTGTATTTTTCCATTCATCCATATTTAATTAACATATAAAAACTTTTTAAAAAATATTTTATTTATTTATTTGACAGACAGAGATCACAAGTAGGCAGAGAGGCAGGCAGAGAGAGAGGAGGAAGCAGGCTCCCCGCTGAGCAGAGAGCCCGATATGGGGCTCAATCCCAGGACCCTGGGATTATGACCTGAACCAAAAGCAGAGGCTTTAACCCACTGAGCCACCCAGGTGCCCCATATAAAAACTTTTTTTCCCCCTGTGGTTACAGTATTCTTTATTCTGGTACATGATAAGGTAGGGCTCCCTGAGTCCCACTCCCCCGACCGACCCCCTGTTTCAGGGGGTCTGCGATGGTAACTGGAGGTCAGGAGATTCTCAGTGTGTTGGAGGATGACTAGAGGGCAAGCACTGCCTGGCTGCCTCTCTCTTCCTCTCGCTCTTGTTCAGGCTGGTGGTCCAGGGCTCTTAGTTCTTGGAGGCCATGTGGACCATGAGGTTTGGCTGCAGTCACTGTAGACAAGTTCATTGTCATACCAGGAAATGAGCTTCACAAACTGATCATTGGGAGCAATGCCAGCCTCAGAATCAAAGGTAGAAGAGTGGGTGTCCCTGTGAATGTCACAGGAGAAGACTTGGTGCTCAGTGTAGCTGAGGATGCCCTTGACAGGGCCACCTGATGCCTACTTCACCACCTTCTTGATGTCGTCATATTTTGCAACTTTGTCCGGGTGGCAGGTTAGATGACACATTGGGGTGGGGACACTGAACCCATGCCAGTGTGCTTCCCATTCTTCGCAAAGATGTCCTTGCAATGCTGGTAGAACCAGGGATAATGTACTGGGCAACCCTTCAGCCATCAAGCCACAACTTCCCAGAGAGGTGGTCCATGGTCGTCTGCATAGCTTTGGTGGCATGACCTGTGGTCCTTGAGTCCCTCTGTGATGCCAAAGTTGTCATGGATGACCTTTGCCAGAGGGGCCAAGCTGTGGTGCAGGAGGCATTGCTGACAATCTTGAAGGAGTTGTCATATTCCTCATGGTTCATGCCTATCACAAACATGGGGCAGAGGGGGCAGAAGATGGGGCAGAGATGATGACCCACTTGGACCCACCATTCAAGTAAACCCTGGCCATCTCCATGGTGGTGAAGACCCCGATGGACGCAGCGACATACTGAGCACCAGCATCGCCTCGTTCGATGTTGGTGGGAGGTGGAAATGGGGATTCCATTGATTCCATTGATGACAAGTTTCCTGTTCTCAGCCTTGACTATGCCATGAAATTTGCCATGGGTGGATTCATACTGAATATGTAGGCCATGTAGTTTGGATCAATAAATGGGTTATTAATGGCAACAATATCCACTTTGCCACAGTTAAAAGCAGTGAGCAGGTGCTCAGTTGGCCAGATCCATTTACCCTGACCTTCACCGTTGTGGTTTGGGGACAAGGTAACAGTCTGTTCAGTCTGCAGTTGGAAATGGCAGGTCAGGGCAGCCCATGCTCCCTGTGCTGTGGCAGGATTTGTGGCTCTCTGTGGGAGGCGAGGACATCTGAAACCAAGGAAGGAGAAGCACACATGCAAATGTCCAAGTGAAAGCTCTTTTTTTTTCTGAATATTTTCTGTGACAAAGGAGAGAGCGGCTTTTTGTGCATTTCGAGATCCTTGTGCCTTGAGCTGCTGATAGTGGGTGAAGAGGCTGTGCCAAGGCCTTTCTTCACATATCACCTGAGAAAGACACGTAGCCCAGAAGGGAGAGGAAGAAATGGCTGCTTCTCAGGTAAATCTTACCCTGATGAGCTCAGGAACGGTGTCTTCCTTTCTTACTGAAAGGCAGTCTATTTAGAACTGGCAAGCATTCACTTTTCTAGTTCTGGTGGTCCTGTGGAGCCAGTAGGTTTTTGGACGACTATGTATCCATTTAAGGATAGTCAAAGTCAACCCTTCAGGATAGTCCTTTCCTGGGGCTGTCTCTCTATTCTCTCCAACTGGGCTTTCTGTGCTACATGAATCCCGTCCGTGAATTCATGACCTGCAACTATTGAAAATATTCCCTCTGGGACAGATCAACATGGGGCTATGTTGATACCCATGATCCTCACTGGAGATTTGTCAGGAATCCCAATGAAGGAGGAAATACTTACTATTTAGATTCTGCCTAGGTGTGACCTGAGTCTGTATAAACTGAATGAACGTGAACGGATAATCCAGATGGCTATCAGGCCCAAAATAAGTCAATGTCCTGAAAAAGAAAGCCTCGCTGTCTAGGTTGCTTTAACAAAACTTAGTATTTGAAATACATGAAAGATTACAGGATGCGGGAGCTATCTCTGACTTGAAATTTCATAAAACTGCTGTTTTCATGATTAGAATCATAATACAATTCTTTGTTTTGTAAACTTTATCACAACAGTGAGGAGTCCTACATGCATCAGGCCACTGATCCCAATTTGTCTTGTTTCATCTGATACTAACTTTGTTCACTTGGTTCAGGGTCTCTCTGCTACATTCCCCTGGAAAATGTGGGCTGTGACTTTTCTTTACAGGAGGAGATCTTGGTTTTTGCAAATAAAGGTACTAAATGGTCTTTGGTTTCATGAGTTTCCTTTTAATTCTGCACAGTGTCACAGATATGCTCTCCTTTATTATGTTTTTATTTTCAGCAGAATGAAACAAGTACTGTGGAATTACTGTATATTCAAATGTCTTAAAATTCTGTGGTGTAAGCACAAATGATAAATGCCTGATTATTTCCTTGAAATAATAAGGTTTGTTTGTGTGAGGAAGGAAGTATTCATGATGTTTTATTTTGATTTCAGCCTTACCATTCCCTGAGGTTATCTGTAAACTTTACTCTAGAGTAGGGATAATTCTAGAAACCAACTGGCATAAAATATTGTTGCTCACATTAAAATCAAATATCTAGTCTTTATTTCTGATTCAGCAGTACTTGGTAGTGGTGTTAAGGAGCTGAACATTGAAAATGCTTCCTAAGTATTCTAAAGAGTCCATCAGGAAACAGTGTTTGGAGAAGTAAATTTCTACAGCCTTCTGTAATGTGCTCTCTTCCCTATTGAGCATAGTGCTGGATTTGAAATTGTAGATTCTCCAGGAAGAGTCATGCTTCTTTTTCTTGTCAATAGGTCTTGCTGTCTGTAGTCTGGATCTGGTCATCTTCTCTGGAAAAGTAAAGAGCCCCAGCGCATGAAGAGAAAGGAGACAGTAGCCACACACTCAGGTAGGTGGGAATGAATGAAGCAGATGATACAGGTGGGGGCCAAAGCTCAAAAGAGAAAACTTGAGCTTAAAATGTGGTTTGAGATGCTCTGCTTGAATGGGAGGAGTCTGGAAGTTTTAATTCTCTTGTGGTCACAGAGGGATAGCTCTCATCTCACTCTTCACATGCTCCTACATCCTTGAAGGACTTACCTCCTGTTCTGGTGTCTTCCGTGGCATTCACAGGGAAATCCAAAAATCTCCCCATGGCCACTAAGGGTTTATGTGATCTGATTTCTATTCCATTGTTTGTGGAAGCATGTGAAAATCTGTATGCATAGGTAGTTTCAAAGTGAAGGCCCCAGTGTGATTTACTTCTAACTTCTTGGGTGCATTTGTCTCCGGCAGGCACACAAAAAGTCTGGTACAAAATCAGGAATGTTGGGGAGACTGACCCTCCCTTATGAAATCTTAAATAGAGTAGCCCTCTGTATGGAGGCTTCCCCATTGACCAGACTCTGTGTTCTGTCCTCAGAAATGTACCTGGGAGCCTCAGTGTTTACATTGGCCTCACAGTAGAACATGTTGTGGCACTTCACTAAGACCTAATTGATGCTAGGCCCTATCAAGGACTAGATGACAGAATCTTTGTGGTTGGGACACTAGACATGGTAGTTCTAAAACCTACACAGGAGATCCCAACATGAGGGCACAACTGAGAATGACTTTTCAACCATTGCTTGTCAGAATTGCATGTATCTACAAACCATTTGAGGTTCCCATTAAAAATAGATTCTGGGGCCCCATACTCTGATATCAGGACTCCCTAGAAGTGGATGAAGCCCATTAGTGTGTGTCTTCTAGTCATTGAGGTTGCTGTCCCCAGGCTTCATGTCCACTAGCATTATGTTAGAGAAAGCAGAAGAGCACATCTGAGTCCCTTATTCCAAACTGTTCTCTCTCAACACAAATACTGTCTTTCTTAGGGATGACTACTAACAGCTTCTGGAAAGATGACCTTTTCTGCTCATCCCATACAACTTAGGAAGGGACTAGATAAGGTTGTGTTGTCTGCACAAGGTTGTTTTATATGAATAGTATGTACTCATTAATGAAAGGAATGTTTATTGAGCAGCTACTACGTGCTCCAGGTATAGATTCCCAGGGCACTGTGCTGGGAATCTTAGAATATGCATGTTGATCGTTCTAAAGCCCTGGGAATTGGATACTATATGATCACTCTTTCCAGAGGGATTTGGGTGCTGGGCGTGCCTTCTTGGGAGTAGAGACTCTTTCTCTTCTTTTTCATGATCATTAACCTTAAAAATAATGTTGGGTGTGATGACACGTAGATATGAGAGCAGTCTGAGAGACAAGAAGGAAGGGTAGATTAGAAGCTCTGAATGAAATTTGATATGTCAGTCATTTGCATTTATGTATTTGGTTCATTTTAATGTGTGGACTATGAGTGGACATCCCAGGAATGGAAGGTGGGATGCTATGTGTTACCTTGGAAGCAGGTTTTTTTTTTTTTTTTTTTTTTTAAGATTTTTTACATTTATTTGACAGAGATCACAAGTAGGCAGAGAGGCAGGCGGGGGCGGGGGGGAGCAGGTGGGGGCGGGGTTGGGGAGCAGGCTCCCTGCTGAGCAGAGAGCCCAACATGGGGCTTGATCCCAGGACCCTGAGATCATGACCCAAGCAGAAGGCAGAGGCTTAACCCACTGAGCCACCCAGGCACCCCTGGAAACAGTGTTTTAACCAGAAAGGTGAAACTTCCTCTCCAAATTTTAAGTTTTTGCTGTGCTTTGTCTGAGTCTGAGCCTCGGGAAAATGTGAATGCCAGTTGGGGCCACCCACGTGGGGCTGCCAGGAACTGTGTTCTCTGAGCTGTTCTGAGAAGGGAGGCACGGGGACCGACAGTGGAGCTGTGGAGGGCAATTTTGTGGTCTGAGGTTATTTTCCACGGAATCTTAATGGACAGTTCTCTGTTAGTCTCTGTAATCCCCATTTAGGCAGAGGGACTATGCCCGACAAAATTTCTGGGCCCTGAGCCCTGTCCACATAATGTTAGGACCAAATATGCAAGGGAAATCCGGGAGTGTCAGAAGGTCTGCTGTTGGGATTGACGGGCGCTACTTGCATTCATGTTGCACAGGTGATCCTGGATGTCCAGCCCTGATCCCCGTCTCTTCTGGGATCCTCTGCACTGTGGCAGGTGACAGACTCAGGACCTTGAGGGTTTCACCTCTGTTTTCAGTGTGCACACACGTAAACAGGAGAGGGCAGCAGAAACACTGGGTGTGTAGTAGCAACACTGGCCAGAAGGAGGACTGGTTTGTCCATACACTCTGGTCCTAGCTTGCCTGAACTTGAACTTGGGTATGTGGGCTCGGTTGAAATGAGATTCAGGAAACCCCCTCGGCTGGTTATAACGGGAGGAGCACACAACTGCACATTGGGGCCCATAGAGAAGCAGTGTGCACCACAAACCCTCTGTGCGTGTATACAGCCCTTATTGGGCGACTATACCTGCGCAGGCGCTCTGGGAAGCCATTGCCAAGGGTGAGGGCTGTGGAAGTGAGGGCAGAATTGCATTGGTGTGTTGTGTGCATGTGCAAAAGTGGGCTGTTGAGAAACCTGTCGCACTGTCTTCTGCTGGCCTGCAACGTGAGTCAGGAGTTTAGGCCACTTGAGAAACTGGTCGAAGTGACTGGTGGTAGGTACTGTGTGATCTTCAGAGATGAGGTGATATACGTTCAGATTTCCCAGAGTAAATCTGGCCAGTTGGTTTGTCTTTTCAAATGGTTACGCTTGCCCCACCTGTAGGAGGTAGCAGTGAGCCTTTTATGGAGAGGTGGTAGGGAGGTGGTATGTGATTGGCTATACCCCACGCTGTTGCCTTATTTTCGGAAGGCCTTCTTGACTCCAATTGTTTGTTCTTAAGTTGATTTTCTCCCTTTCCATTGCATTGATTGCGAATTAAGTTGTGGTTTGCTTACAGAGGCTTCTGAGACCTTAAAGCCAACTGAATCTGTGGCTTCCCTGTTTAATTGTTTTAACAGTGGAAACACAGTTGGCAGGATATCATGTGTTTTTGTGTGTTTGTGTCTGGTTTTTATTGTCCATTTGCAAGGGTAGTTCAGCAATTGTCCCCTCATTATAAGAACGCACAGTCATGATGGTGCAACAATTTTATGTCCCCAAACCACCCAGTCAGTTACATGTGTACAAATCAAAGATCCAAATTTCATGATGTGCGTGGTTGGAGACAGATACATTTGTGTGTCAACAAGGAGGCATTTCAACAAGCGTGTTACATTTACAACCACAGCGGGATATGTGTAAGAATTGCAGTAAATCCATTTCTAGTACTGTGAAGATACTGCCTTCATGTAGCATTGGTTAGGAAAAGCAGTTTGATTGACAGTAAGTTTGATATGACAATATTTTTATGCAAACATTAAAGCTAATGCAAAATATTTTAGTTTGTCGGTGTGTTACACAATTTCAAATGGAACTTCACATACCCTCTGAAATTGCATAAGAACGAGGATACACTTCAAACTGATGAGCTTTTATGACTGAATATTAAACTGTTAATGGGGGCAATGAGTGAGGATTTTTATTTTATTTAATTGTAAAAAAAAATTTTTTTAAAGATTTTATTTATTTGACAGACAGAGAGGGAATACCATCAGAGGGGGAGTGGAAGAGGGAGAAGTGGGCTTCCCGCTGAGCAGGGAGCCCAATGCCGGCCTCAATCCCCGGACCATGGAATCATGACCTGAGCCAAAGGCAGACACTTCATGACTGAGCCACCAGAGGCCCTTCATGTAAATTATTTTTCCTTTTTTAAAAAAAAAATTACATTATTTGCTTCAGGGGTACAGGTCTGTGAATCATCAGTCTTAAACAGTTGACAGCACTCACCATAGCACATACCCTCCCCAATGTTCATCACCTAGTCACGCTATCCCTCCCCCCTCTCCCCCAGCAACCCTCAGTTTATTAAATGTACAAAATATTTAATGTTATGTCTATGTTATGTTCTGTCTCCACTGTAACAAATTTCCACACATTTAGGAGCTAAAAAAGGATGCTCTGCTGATTATATATTTGAATTTCAGTGGGCTTACCATGTTTTCTGTTTATAGTCCTGTAAGGTCAAAATCAAGGTTTCACAAGGCCTAGGATTTTCTCTGCAGCCTCTAGGGGAGACTCTACTTCCAGGACCATTGACAGAATCCATCTTTAAAGATATGTACTTATTTATTTATTTGGAGCAGAAGCAGGGGCTGGGCAGAGGGAGGAGAGAGAGGATCTCAAACAGATTCTGTGCTGAGCCTGAAGTAGGGCTCTGTCTCAGAACCCTGAGATCAGGATGTGAGCAAAATCAGGAATCAGACACGAAGCCACTGGAGCCACCCAAGTGCCCTGGCTGAATCCATCTTTAAAGACGAATTGTAGTTGATTCTAACCCTTATGAAGGGATTCATCTGCCTCTTATATACAAGCCTGAATTTTGTTCTGATCCACTGGATTCAGAAATGCAGTATAATTGATTGTTGGCGTCCTCTAGCAAGTTTTCAAGCATCTTGCCAAAACTTAGGGGTCTGTTTCTTTAGATCCTGTTCATGATGTTTCTGTTGGGTTAGTTTCATCCAGTGTTTGGCCTGGCCCTCGCCATAATCATGTGGACCCATTGATGTAAATCTGAAAAACCATCTTGGGAACTTGAATTGATATGTTAAATTCTTCAGCAAACCTATGGAGATCCTCATTCACTTTAGGGAACTCTTTATTGCTCAAAGTTCATCTTTATTCCAGGGAACATAAACATTGTGTTCACTTAGATCTTCAGAAGACTTAACTTTAAGGGGGCAGATTTTAATAGGTTCAGAAGAGGAGGTAGCAGAGGGAGCGTCAGAGGAAGAAGAAGGTGCAACAAAAGAATAGAATGATAGTGGAGATGAAGAAGGGAGAGCACAAAGGAAGATGGTTTTGGACAGGGGGCCTGAGCACAGGGTGGCTTCCTAGTGACTCTTGATAAAGGTGGGGGAGGGGAGGCATAGGCCTCAAAAGCCCTCTTCTGTGTTTGTAATTATTTGCTTACCTTATTCAGTTGAAAAATTGCATTGTTGGTATGAGGCAATATCATGTTCCTGATAGGGTTTGGAACCCTCAAAATACCAATTAAAATAGGAATCCCATTCAGTTTTGTCAATTTTAGAACCATGTTTGTCGAACTCATCTTTGAGAAAAGTAACTTTGGAAAGATCAAAGAATCCTGTTCTGGACATTGAAGTTCTAAATTACTTCTTATTGGGGCACCTAGGTGGCCCAGTGGGTTAAGCCTCTGCCTTGGGCTCGCATCATGATCTCAGGATCCTGAGATCGAGCCCCACATCAGGCTCTCTGCTCAGCGGGGAGCCTGCTTTCCCCTCTCTCTGTCTGCCTCTCTGCCTACTTGTGATCTCTCTCTCCCTCTCTCAAATAAATAAATAAATAAATCTTTAAAAAAATAAGTAAACTACTTCTTGTTAATTCAGTCCATTTATATATAAAACCCCATGAAGAGAGAAGGTAATTTTTATACATAAAAAAGACATCTCTTCCTGCAGCACTTAGGTGGCTCAGTTGGTTGGACATTTGCCTTTGGCTCAGGTCATGATCCTGGGGTCCTGGGATCAAGCCCCACACTGGGCTCTCTGCTCAGCAGTAAGCCTGTTTCTCCGTTTCTCTGTGCCTGCTGCTCCCTCTGCTTGTGTTCTCTCTCTCTCTCAAATAAATAAATAAAATATAAGAAAGAAAGAAAGACGGGACAGGGGGACAGAGGGAGGGAAGAAAGGAATTAGGAAAGAAAGAAAGAAAAGCATCTCTTCCTTACACTGCAACAGAGGAGGAGTATCCTGGAGCAAGATCAAGTCCACGTAAGATCAATTGCATCTCTTTCTTTCTTCCTTTCTTTTTATTTTATTTTATTTTAAAGATTTTTTATTTATTTCACAGAGAGAGAGTAGGCAGAGAGGCAGGCAGAGAGAGAGGAGGAAGCAGGCTCCCCACTGAGCAGAGCCCGATGTGGGCCTCCATCCCAGGACCCTGGGATCATGACCTGAGCCGAAGGCAGAGGCTTTAACCCACTGAGCCACGCAGGCGCCCCTCTTTCTTTTTTTAAAAAGATTTTATTTATTTATTTATTTGACAGAGAGATCACAAGTAGGCAGAGAGGCAGGCAGAAAGAGAGGGGGAAGCAGACTCCCTCCTGAGCCCCCTGATGTGGGGCTTGATCCCAGGACCCTGAGATCATGACCTGAGCTGAAGGCAGAGGCTTAACCCACTGAGCCACCCAGACACCCACAAGTGCATCTCTCTGTTGGGTCTGCAACTGACTTCCAGTGGTACGGCAAGAGAGCTCTTCCTGCCTAAAACCTCTGACTCCATTTTAGTGAGACATCCCATGCCTAATTTTCCATGGTTGGAAAGGAAAATGTGCTTTGTTCGGGAGTTTGGCAGATGGGGAACATGGTGGATTCACGTCCAGAGACAATGTACATAGTCACAAACCAAGCAGGAAGGGCTTCAGGGGCAGGCAGAGAAGACAGAGAAGTAGTGAGCATGACATGCAGGGGAAGCAGTGCTCCAGGGCTTCATCATTGTCAGTCCAGTCTCAAGGAGACTTACTGGATGCAGGGCAGGCTCCTCCCTAGCATGCTGATGCTTAATCTTCCAGGATCATTGGGTTCCTGGTTTCCCCTACCTCAGAGGTCTGTTGATCTCAAGAACCTGCAGTTAGTTAAAGCTTCAGGTAGAGAGCAGAGGTGAATGAGTTAGATGGATGTACCAGCAGTGCTTGGAGTAGCTATAGCCTGCGAAGTTTGTGTTTGGAAACAACACAGACACATTATTAATGGCTGCACATGCTGTGCTTTTACCTGCGCACAGACATAGGATCCTTGGGGCTGTGCTGGGACCTCGGGAACATGTAGGTGGGTTAATCCTCATAAAACTTGAGTGGTTGGTGCTAGATGTCCTCTATTTTCCCTGAAAATGTAGATGCTCGGGGCACCTGGGTGGCTCAGTGAGTTAATAAGCCTCTGCCTTCAGCTCCGGTCATGTTCCCAGGGTCCTGAGATCGAGCCCCATATTGGACCCTCTGCTCAGCAGGGAACCTGCTTCCTCCTCTCTCTCTCTCTGCCTTCCCCTCTGCCTACTTGTGATCTCTCTCTGTCAAATAAATAATTAAAATCTTTTTTTAAAAATTTTATTTATTTATTTGACAGAGAGAGATCACAAGTAGGCAAAGAGGCAGGCAGAGAGAGAGAGGGGAGGAAGCAGGCTCCCCGCTGAGCAGAGAGGACAATGCGGAGCTCGATCCCAGGACCCTGAGATCATGACCTGAGCCGAAGGCAGCAGCTCAACCCACTGAGCCACCCAAATAATTAAAATCTTAACAAAACAAAAAACCCTTAAAAAAAAAAAAAAGAATTTAGATGCTGGACCCTGCCTTTTTGTTTCTTTTTCTTTTTTAACATTAAGCTTAGGGGCACCAGGGTGGTTCAGTCGTTAAGCATTTGCCTTTAACTCAGGTCATGATCCTGGGGTCCTGGGATCAAGCCCCGTATCAGGCTGCCTGCTTCTCCCTCTCCCACTCCCCCTGCCTATGTTCCCTCTCTCTCTCTGTGTCCAATAAATAAATAAAAAATCTTTAAAAAAATTCACAAGATAGGGGCGCTTGGGTGGCTCAGTGGGTTAAAGCCTCTGCTTTCGGCTCAGGTCATGATCCCAGGGTCCTGTGATCGAGCCCCGCATCGGGCTCTCTGCTCGGCAGGGAGCCTGCTTCCTTCTCTCTCTCTGCCTGCCTCTCTCCCTACTTGTGATCTCTGTCAAATAAATAAATAAAATCTTAAAAAAAAAAAATTCACAGGATAAAACAAAAAAAATTAAGTGTATAAAATAGGAGCTAAATGTAAGTTAGAAGAATATATATTACGAAAGCATGAACTGGAATGTATGAGGAAGTTCTCGTTGTTGACTAAGAACAAATTGGCATGAGATAAACAGGAGAAAATCAAATTTAAACCATACGTATGGAGAATCCACAGAGATGTGAAAGTTTCAAAGACTGGCATAGTAAGGTACATATATCTTTGAGGAGAAAAGCAGAAGAAAGGAAGAAGGGAGAAGTCTAAGAATTCCAAGGGAAGAGATCTAATTCTCAGGAAGAATAAAATAAGTAAATATTTGGTAAAATATTATTCTCTGGGCCACTCAAAAAAAAATAGAACATAGAGAACTTGGCTCAAACAGGTCTTCTTACGTTCCTTTCTGTCTCTCGTACATCATATATATCATAATGTAGTTAGGTATGTTGATAGTTCTCAACCTGAGGCAGCTTCTTTTTTTTTTTTTTTTTTTTTTTTTTTTTTTAAAGATTTTATTTATTTATTCGACAGACAGAGATCACAAGTAGGCAGAGAGGCAGGCAGAGAGAGAGAGAGAGGGAAGCAGGCTCCCTGCTGAGCACAGAGCCCGATGTGGGACTCGATCCCAGGACCCCGAGATCATGACCTGAGCCGAAGGCAGCGGTCCAACCCACTGAGCCACCCAGGCGCCCTGAGGCAGCTTCTTTATCTAAATTCTTTTTAGTCAGTGAGGTGGGGTGGAAAAGACTTTTCCTGAATCTGTTGGATTTTGATTGCTTTTTCACTCAAGATAAATAATCTTTCTGCCAAAGTGGCCCATTCATGGGGTGGCTTGTGCTTGGCCCATACAATCTGTAGGATATTTTGTTGAATTAAATAATCACACACGGAAAAAAGAAATATTGTATGAAATCACATGCAATTTAAAAAAAATGAAATCATCAATGTGAAGATTACAGGGTTTATCGCCAGCAACTGGCAGTGAAGGAAATTTTGAAATGTTGGTCGCCAGGACATGTGAAATTAATGGGAACCCTCACTAAAATGGAGTCCGGAGGTTTCAGCAGGGGGAGCTCTCAAGCCCTATGACTCATAGTCATTGCAGCTACAATAGGAAGGGAAGGTCTTGACATAATGCAAACTTGACCTTGGACATAGACTATACTGTTCCTGCCAGAGGAAGAGATGCTTTTCTTATCCCTCCCAGGCAATACAACCACTGAGAAACCACCAACCTTCATACTACCATTTTACTCCCAGGGTCCTGGGATCGAGCCCCATATTGGACCCTCTGCTCAGCAGGGAGCCTGCTTCCTCCTCTCTCTCTCCCTCTCTCTCTCACTGCCTTCCTCTCTGCCTACTTGTGATCTCTATCTGTCTTTTTGTGTATAACAGAGTTATAACAGAGTTCTCAACTTCCCCCTTCTCGCCTCAGTAAAAGCGTCCCTCTTCTTTGTTTCCTAGACTTGCCTATCATTTTGCCGTAGCTTGTATGTCCCTAATTTGATACTGTTATTCCTAAATAAACCCATCGTTTTGTCGATAAAATAACTGGCCATTTTTATTTATTTTTATTTATTCTTTTATTTATTTCCTTATTTTTGGAGAGACCAAGAGCGCAAGCGAGGTGTGGAGGGGTAGAGAGAGAGCAGTAGAGGGAATCTTTAGCAGGCTCCGTGTTCATCGAAGAGCCATTGAAGGGCTCAGTCTCCTCACCCAGAGATCACGTTGTGAGCCAAAATCGTCAGACAACCAACTGACTGACACTCAGACATCCCTGGCAGTTTTTATTTTTAATGTTAAATATAACAACACTCAGGACACCTGGGCGGCCCAGTAGGTCGGGCAGCCAGTTCTTGATATCCGTCTAGGTCAAGATCTCAGGGTCCTGCAGTTGATGCCCGTGCTGGGTGCCGTACTCAGTGGAGAGTGGGCTCTCTTTCTTTCCCTCTGCCGCTCCCCTTGCTCACTCTCTTTTTCTCTCTCTCTGAAATAAATAAATCTTTTTTTAAAAAAAAATCCATAAATATGGGGTGCCTGGGTGGCTCAGTGGGTTAAAGCCTCTGCTTTTGGCTCAGGTCATGATCCCGGGGTCCTGGAATCGAGCCCCACATGGGGCTCTCTACTCAGCAGGGAGCCTGCTTCCACCTCTCTCTCTGCCTGCTTCTCTGCCTACTTCTGATCTGTCAAATAAATAAATAAAATCTTAAAAAAAAATCCATAAATATAACAGCACTTACTTAGGATGAAGAAATACTGGTGTTTCGTTGGGCAGCACACTGACTCTAGTGGTGTATTTTACCCTCGAAATTTGCCAGAATGCATCTAAATAAAGTGTAATCAGCATACGAAAAGCTTAACTATATGGAGTTTTGGATATGTTCATGTGCTTCATTATGGTAAAGGTTTTGTAGGTTAATAAGGTTAAGGGTCCACAGAAAAAGGGAGAAGAGACAAAGATTTCTTCACATAAGAGAAGTCACTTTAGGCCCCCAGCCATTTTATGATCTATGCCTGTTTGTGATCTCTGCCAGCACTACTTACCCAAGCACCTCTTTGAAGAATGTTCTGGAATATGTCAGAATTACAGAGAGACATCAGTAGTTCATGGTTTTAAGGCAGCAAAAGTATGTAAATACCAATAGCCACCACCACAAGCCCAGGAGATAGTCTAACCATATCAGAGACAATTAATCTTGATAAAACTCGCATTGCTGTTTCCAAAGTAAAGATTATCCTTTTTTTTTTCCCAAGTAGATTGTCTTAACAGTGATTCTCTAGTAGCTGTTGTAGGAATTAAACCCCCTTGTGCACACAGATAACAGAATAAAGGAGCCGGAGAAATGATTATGGCCACCATTACTGGTCCTTTGACTTCAATCAACTGGGACCTGGACTGTGTCAATTTAGGATGACATTTTGGTGGATTTCACTCTGAAATGGGCTTTTCCAGGCTCCTTGATGAATATACATATGCCATTAGCTTAAAACTCACCTAGTTTTGTTGTTTGGGGAGCTAGTTTTGGGAAATGTCCCTGGTGTTCTCTTCATAAAGTAAAACCTGTCTTTTTCTTATTTCTTACTTCTGTCTTGGCGGTGTTTTTTGGCTCAACACCAAAGGTGCTAGTGAAGCGAAACCAGTTTCAGATGACCATTTCACCATGAATATGGATATTTACTGTTTTAACCCTCAGCAACAAAGGGATGTTCATAAATGAAAACAAGGTCCTGAGTAAGCCCACAAAAGCAGCATTGACTTGAATGACAAAGACAGACATTTAGGAACTCAGACATACGTATCTCTGTGCGCCAGTATCTGGTGTTGGGTTCTGGCAAAAAGTGAACACCTACCATTGAGACTGGGAATAGGCAGCCAAAGAAAATTTTGATCTCCTTCTATCTGTTCAGTGAAGGGATAGCCCAGAGTGGGGACAGACCTAGAAAGTCTTCAGAAGGTGAATCTGTGTGGAGCTGTGGAAGGTGAGGGTTCTAGGCTTCTGATCTCTGTGCTGTGATTGATTACCAGTTCTATCTTCCTGAGTTTGTACAGAGGACAATGGCAGGCTGCCCTAAAATGTGCCCCTTTGCCATATTGATTATTTTGAAATAAAAGGTACTTAGGAATTAGCCAATACAAAAAGAACATCCTGACTACCATTTGTGTCCAGAAAGCAGGAAATCAGTCTCCTGTGCAATGGATACCTTTCCTGCACACAGAGAGAAAGAAAAAGCTTACATGAAGAAACTTGTCACTCTTCACTACTTCACTACCACTACCTAAATTCCACTCAAAATTCCATACTAAGTGAAGGCCCAAACAGGAGTTTTCTTTATGCTGTCAAATTCTCACAGATGTATTACCTCTTCTTTTTCCTAATAAATCGTGAAAACTATCTACATTGGTTATTTTTATGGGTCTCATGTTCATTACTGGATTTTGGGTGCATGTTACTAGACATTGGCATTGCTTTCTCCTGTAATCTGTCTCTGCCAGTTATTTACCTAGGTAAATAAAACTAGGTAAAATAATCTTGAATGGAAAAGGAATATTGTTCCTCTCCAATAAATTTTCCCTAAACTCCTAAATAACATATGTGCAGGGTTGAAGATCTTTACTTGCCTACCTCAAAGGAAGCATTCTGCTTGCACACATAATAAAATTCTTGTGCATCTGAGTTAAGCATATTCTAAACTTGAGGGATTTTCATAAAGCATTATGATGAAAAGGGTGATGGTCATCGTGTCAGGTGTGGTGATACAGTGCGGGTAAAAATGGCCATTTTTAATGATATTCTTGGGTGACCATTTGTGACACACACACACTATTGCTTACAGGGCCATCTGAGAGAGCGCTGGTCAGTGAGATGGAGAAGTCCCTGTGGAGGCAGGACTGCCCTGAATGAAAAAGAAATACCTTCCAGTCAAAATCCTTATGTGCTATCAGATTTTTTTCTTAATCCTTCTTAATCTTGAAACAAAGTTTGGTACCTAGTGGGAGGGCAACCATTTTGGGGCCATGAGAGAGGAAGGAGGAACACAGTGCTGCATATTAGTAATATCATGGCAAAAATGAGGAAAAAGAGGTTACCCCCATGTGATGTCTCAGTCGTTTTATCAGACATGGGCTTCCTACTTATTCATTGTGTACATAAAATAATATACACCTTATTATCTGTAAGTATTAACTTTTCTTAGAGCTGAACACAAGCACACAGCCACAAAATGAGATGGATTATTATATTTCACTTGTAATAATGTTAAATGGGCATAACCTGTTACCCAGCTTCTTTGCAGTAGATTCCCCAACATCCCAGTTCCACTCTAGACAGGGTGAGTGTCAGAACAGCACTGGCTAGGAAATACCATGGGGATTTCTGGCCAAAAATTGGGTGGATCACATGAAGCAGAAATGGTCAGTGCCTTTGACTGCTGATCTGTGTCCCCACAGAGCCCAGAGCACATGGCTGCCCTAACCATGGGTAAGTGGAATGATGGAGGTACCTGTCAGCTCTGAGTCCGCATCCCTGGAAGGTCACCCAACTGCAGTGGGTCAAACCTGTTGGGGTTACGCACATGGGATACTAGTGCTTTGTGAAACCACAGCCCATGACTTGCTGATCCTACCTATTACCATGTACTGAAGGCTTCCTCTCCAACATCTAGTCTGCCATGTCCACAATGCTTCCATCATCCAATACCTGTCACCATCCACTGCCACCAGTCTAGGCCCGAGGAAGATAGTAATCTCTGTCAGCCAGCAGAATCTGCTTATCAGTGACACCCAAGATTTCAGTTAAGTCATGAAGAAAAATGGGAAATCCTTGGTTCCAGGAAATCACCATATATGCCAAGTTCACATCTCCATACTTTTATTTATCAGATGACACCATGAGCAGCTGACTTGGCCTTTGGAGTGAGCACATGTTGCCTCTGATTCCCTCCCCAAATTTCAGGAAGAGTTCTCCAGGTATGCTTTTAATAGGTCTTATCTCAGGTCCCCCCTGGGTGGCTCAGTCAGTGAAGTATCTTCCTTTGGCTCAGATCACAATCCCAGGATCCCAGGATCCTGGGATCTAGCCTACTCCCTTTCCCTCTGTTGCTCTCCCTGCTTGTGCTTTCTCTTTCTCTCCGCGAAGTAAATAAATAAAATCTTTTTAAAAATAGTCTTGGCCACCTGGGTGGCTCAGTCCATTCGGCATCTGCCTTCAACTCAGGTCATGATCCTGGGGTCCTAAATTCGAGCCTGCTTTGGGCTCCCTGCTCTGCCACTGCCTCTGCCACTTGCCCTGTTTATGCTCTCTCCCTATCTCTCTTTTAAATAAATAAAATATTTTTCTTTACTTAAAGTCTTTAATTATTTATTTGATAGAGACAGCAAGAGAGGGAACACAAGCAGGGAAGTGGGAGAGGGAGAAGCAGGCTTCCTGCTGATCAGGGAGCCCGATGGGGTACTTGATCCCAGAACCACACCAGCCGAAGGCAGACGCCTAATGACCGGGACACCCAGGCACCCCTCAAATAAATAAAATAAAATCTTTAAAAAAAAAAAAAAGAAGTATTGGCGCCTGGATTGTTTAGTGTGTTAAGCCTCTGCCTTCAGTTCAAGTCAAGGTCTCAGGGTCCTGGGATCAAGCCCTGAATCCAGCTCTCTGCTCAGCAGGAAGCCTGCTTCCCCTTCTCTCTCTGCCTGCCTCTCTGCCTCCTTGTGATCTCTCTCTATCAAATAAATAAAAATCTTTTTAAAAAATTAAAAAATGTTCTTACCTTTCTTTCTAGGAGTGTAGATCATCATGTTTTACCTATGTTCACATCCCTCTAAGTGCTGTCTGAATTTACACTGTGGCCCATTGTCTTTGTATCCCTCTAATCTGAATTAAGAGGTCAGGGAGGACTCTCCAGCCACAACACATACAAAAAAGTTTTCTCGGATGTATTTGTAGCTGGGAAAGAAACTGAGGAATCAAGAAGAACTGGAGATCATTAAAAAATAAGGAAAAACAGGGGCATCTGGGTGGCTCAGTCATTAAGTGGCTGCCTTCAGCTCAGGTCATTACCCCAGGGTCTTGGGATTGAGTCCAGCATTGGGCTGCCTGCTCTTCAGGAAGCCTGCTTCTCCCTCTCCCACACCCCCTGCTTATGTTCCATCTCTCGCTATCTCTCTCTCTGTCAAATAAATAAAATCTTAAAAAAAAAAAAGGATATAGAATTTATCTTTCTGTATTCAGAGAGTTGTGCAGTCTGGGAATGGGTATCCTTTCTGCACATGCAGAATTCATTAATTCTTCCTGTACTCTTTCTCTCTCTGTGGCCTTACCTCATACAGGAATATTTTCCTCCTGCATAAGGGATATCTATCACACATCCAGTATGGCCATGTATATAAATTCACTTCACTTATTTTTTAAATTTTTATTTATTTTTTTATTCACCTTATTTAAACATCAAAGGAACCCCTCCATTATGACATGGGACTCAATCCTTTATTAGGTTCCTTGGCTGGAGTGCTTGAGAGTTCCTGGGTAAGTCCAGATCGAGCCACTGAAGCGTAAACAGGTTTAGGTAAACTCTGGTGGGGGGTGGTCTTCTCTACAGGGTACATAGGGGGAAGTGCTTGTTCACAAGGGCTTTGTTTGAGGTGTCCTATCAGAAGTTCCATTAAATGTGTGACTCTACGGGGTTTTGTTTAGAGAACATGCTAGTGAGAAGGGCTGGTGTTAGTTCATCCATCAAGATGGATGCCAAGTAGCACCATCATGGAGTTTGCCTCAACTGGCCTACAGGGCCATCTGAGAGAGCGCTGGTCAGTGAGATGGAGAAGTCCCTGTGGAGGCAGGACTGCCCTGAATGAAAAAGAAATACCTTCCAGTCAAAATCCTTATGTGCTATCAGATTTTTTTCTTAATCCTTCTTAATCTTGAAGGATGAGTTGCCCCGTGGTCAGTGGCAGGGTGCTGGCTTTTCCCGGGTGTGCTGCTGCAGCTCGGCCCGTCGCCCCACAGACCTTGCGGTCTGCGGCCACTCCGCGGGGAGGGCGCCCTTGAACCCTCCGACTCTTCACGAGCGAGGTGCTGTAGAGGCATGCTTGTGTCGGCACTGAACGGAGAGTGAGTATCAGACTGTCCGCTTTGCCTCACTTTTCCCTGTGGCCCTTCCTATATGTTGGGTGGTTTGGATAAAGGGGAGCTTAAAAAAAATGTGCCCAGTCCCTTCGTTTCCCTCCTGGAGGAAATGGTGTTTCTTGAGTTTCTGTCATTGGATGGGCCTGGGTGCCCCTTTTGTATCATTAGGGCAGTGCGATAAGTATTAAACCTATGAACATAAAAAAAATATATATATATATATAATATAATCTCTAATCTATATAATTTATATAATCTGTAATATATCCATGTTGATGTCCCAGGAGTTCAAAGGGGGAGAAACCAATGCAATAGATAAATTGTTGAAAATAAAACCACACATTATTTAAAGTCTGAGTCTACTGAGAAAATAAATTACTAGTTATCAAATGGGTGCTAGATATTATCTGTTGTCTACATTCTTAATTAAGGTGAGCTAAGTTAATACTGGTGGCGGGATAATGCATCATTTATTATCAATCAGCGTTACCACATTAAAAACCAATGTTCTATCATTAAAATATCTTAGAATCACACATAGACTAAGTTATGCATTTCAAATGCACTATATGGTCCTTGTTGAAGATACAGATTACAAGCATTCAAGAAGCATTCTGGTTCTGATAAAATGACGTAGGAGTCATAATTTCAATAATTTTCCGGTCTGAAGTAATTGTTAAGAAACGTTGATGTACAATCAAATGCCCTTTTATGGAAGAATTAGCTGCTGAGGTTTCTTCATTTTAATCACATCAACTAATATTCTGTACGCCTGTTTGTCGCTATTATAAAGACACATCAGTATTTTAATGGAGTGTCACCACTTTTTCTTTGTTTTTGACTTTTAAAATTTTAATTCCAGTTAACAAGCTGTTATGTTAATTTCAGCTGTACAATGTAGTGGTTGAAGAATTCCATACATTATCCAGTGGTTGTCCCAACGAGGGCAGTCCTGCATTTCCAAGAACCTCTTTAACCCTTCTCCCCACCCACCTTCCCTCTGATAACTGCTGGTTTGTTCCTTATAGTTAAGAGTCTCTTTCTTGATTTCTCTCTCTCTCTCTCTCTCTCTGATTCTCCATTGTCACTTAAGCATTGATTACATTTTTCATGGAGAGGTGGACTATGGTCATCCTAAAGGGTCCTCTCATTGCTTTTCTGGTTTTTTATTATAATAATATTCTAATGTGTTCTCTTTTGCTTTGTTCTCTCCTATTGTTGAGATTTATGCAAGCAGTTCCTGACTTTTTTACCCAGCCAACAAACAGATCATACCGACTACTCAAAGCTAATTCACCACAGTGTCCCTTCTGGACTCTACAATAATGGCCTTCTATAATAGTTACACGTAGGGACAGATAGGGACCAATTTCAGTGCATGGGTAGGGACATCTCTACAACCCCTGTCACTTTGAAGAAGTTACGGAATATGAGCCCTTCACCCTTCAACAACCTGAACAATTTAAGAACCAATAATTGGTCAGGAGTGAAGTGATGAGGGAAAGAAACAGACATACGTTTCCCTTTAACCCAGAAGGTTGACCTGCATAGTTGTGATAACGATCAAGTATGTGCTGGTTGGTACATTCTTTTTTTTTTCTTTTTTTTAAGATTTTATTATTTGACAGAGAACACAGCAAGAGAGGGAACACAAGCAGGGGGACTGGGAGAGGAGGAGAGGGAGAGGCAGGCTTCCCTGAGCAGGGAGCCCAATGCAGGGCTGGATCCTAGATCCCTGGGATCATGACCTGAGCCGAAGGCAGACACTTAACAACTAAGCCACCCAGGCATCCCATGGTTGGTACATTCTTAAAGGGTCTCCTGACTGCCTGTACATCTCACCCATAGTTAATATCGAATTGAATGATAAGCACTAGAGAAATTTTGCAAAAGTAGTGGGTGTTTTTTTTTTTTCCCCCAAGATTTTATTTACTTGAGAGAAGGAGGTTCTCTCACCAGCAAGGGGAGCTGCAGGCAGAGGGAGAAGCAGACTCCCCACTGAGCAAGGAGCCTGATAAGGGACTCAATCCCAGGACCCTGGGATCATGACCTGAGCTGAAGGCAGACACTTAACTGACTGAATCACCCCGACATCCCAAAATGTAGTTTTATAAGTAGAAAATTGAAGATAGATTTATGAAGATACTCCCTGCACGTCCCCTCCCCATGAGCACTAAGCATATAATCACAAGCTTCACGTAGCCAAAGTACAACTCTTTCTGCCCAGGAGTCTTTCTCTGGGCTACTTGAATAAACCATAAAACATCTCAAGAATTCTTTCCTACTGGATGGGCTCCACAATCCCACAACAGCTTTGTTACTGCAAACTCCATTTTTGGCTACTGGTGGCTCAAAAAGCCAATACTCAAGACACAGTTTTGACTGGGAAGGAATATGAGCTTTATTCAGGAGGACAACCACTTGGGAAGAAGGTGGAGTCTTGCCCAAAAACCAGCTCCACAGTTTCAGCCTGGTCCAAAGAGTTGAAAAGGAACTCGAGGCCAGTAATCAGTAAAGAGGAGTGCGGTAATCTGTAACACTTCATGCTTGCCTGCAGCCACAGGCATTACTGAGGTGCTTGGAGATTGTGTTTTGGTGCCCGGGGAGAGAGGTTGTGCAAGAGGGTTCCGAACCAAGTCTTTCTAGGAAACAAGGCACGATCTCTAGATACACAAAGAGGTTTGGTTTATCAATCAGTGGGGCTAAAGGTGTATGCTAAAATTTAAAAGACTACTAAGTTGGGCAAAGGGGCTCTGGCTTGGCTTCTGTAATTAAAAAAAAAAGGTCCTCTAGGTTTATTCTGTTGCTACAAATGGAAGGATTTCCTTCTTTTGTGAGGTTGTTGTATACCAAGAATAAATTAGATGGTGGAACTCTATCAGTAATATCAGACTTTAACTTTTTATATTATAAAGAGTTGCCTGCCTGGTGTGGCAAACTGTTTTTTGATAAACATTTGCTCTTTCCTTTTTCTTGTGACTATGCTTACCCCCTTTTGAAATTCTAAATCTCTACCCCTTCTTCAGTCACAGCGGCATGAGGCGTCAATTCCCTGTCTTCCAGCCTTATGTTTTTGAGGTTCCCATAACTAAGATTTTTTTTTTCTCTTGTGAGTCTGTCTTACACCAGTTTAATTATTAGACCAGCCAAAGAATTGAGAACAGATGAGGAAAATGTTTTCCTCTCCTACACATTCAGTCTGTCGTCAAAAACAGACCTGCTCCGTGCTTCAGAGCCAAAATATAACTTGAAGATAGAGTTGGGAATAAAGAGGAACAGTAGCTTGATGGCTTGACCGGACAGAGGAGACTGCTGGAAGTTGAGGCCTTCAGAGCTACAAGTTCACCCAGGGGAGCGGGCTGGGGTTTTGTAGGAATACGCAGGATCCAGCCTGTTTCAGCAGGAGTTGTGTCTGTGTTGCTGGCCTTGTTCATGTTTTCCGAGTGGTACTGGATTCCTGAAAACAGAAAACAAAGCCTAAGAAGGGGGAAGGGAAGCTTGGGGAAAAAAGGGAGGAGGATTCTTATTTTTAGCTATCCAGCCTTGCTACGGTTTAATGCAGCCATTTGGATTTTGTTCAACTTCCTGCTCTCAAGCAGTTTCAGTTTGAGTCACCAGGGCACCTGAAGGAAGATCACTTCATGTTTTAAATTTGAAGCCATTCGTTATTTTCTAGAATTCCAAAAATAAAGAAAAAGTATAACACCAAATTTCAGTGGAAATATTGAGGAATTGGAATTCTCCTATATTGCCGGTGGGAAAGTAAAAAGTACATTCATTTTGGAAACCTGTTTTACAGTTTCTTATGAAAACAACCATTAACCTACTGAAGGGGAGCATGTTCTCCGTGCAAAATATATCGCTTTGTTTAAGGGTTATTTTAGGCTGTGTTTTTGAGGGTGTGTGTGTGTGTGTGTGTGTGTGTGTGTGTGTGGTTTTGTTTTTTTGAGGGAGAGAGAGCAAGTGAGCATGCGCACGTGGGCGGAGTGGGGGGGGTGCGGGGGGAGGAGGGGCAGAGGCAGAGTGACAGAATCTTAAGCAGGCTCCTTGCTCAGCGGACGCTGACCTCATGACACTGAGATCACGACCTGAGGTGAATTCGAGAGTCACATGCTCAGCCTGCTGAGCCGCCCCTGCGCCCCTCCGCTTGTTATTTCAAAGAAACAGCAGACAAAGGAAGAGCCCTGCAATCCAGTATGTTTACTTTTGTAGGAGATATTTGCTCCACTTAGGGAAAGAGGAAGCTCTATTTGTAAGGGTGTCTCCCTCTGTGTAGCGGAAAGAGGGAGAATGTCTGAATCTCCAGAAACTCCGATCAGTGGAAAAAGCATCGATTTCAATCTGGTTAGCAACCACAGCCTTGGTTACTGGGCTTTGCCTGGTCACCTCCCCAAATGCTTCCCAATAGGATCACGCGTGGAGTTTCCAGAATGATCCTTGCTGATGCCCTCCTCCTCAGATTCTGTCAACTGACGAAAACAACAGTGTTGTGTTAATTACGGGCTCCAGGAGATTCTCAGTGAGGCCAGGGTTAAGCACGAGGGCTTTCCGTTATTTTATGAGTGGAGAGCAGGCTTTGGCTCAAGGAGAGGTAAGAGGGTCTCTGCTGCGTGAGTCTGGGAGGCTGAGGTCCGTGCAGCACGCGGTTCCTATGCTGTAGCTGAATGTGTGATAGTCTGTGGGAGGGGAGGCCCCCTGAAAGCCGAGAAGGAAAAGTCAGGGATTGGTCTCCATGTAGGAGGTCATGGTTTCTGAAAGGCTCCTGACACAAAGGACTAGGAAGTTGGGCCTTTTCTGCATTTCAAAGTCCTGCCTTCAGACCGAGCAGTTTAGAGGTGCAGACGCTCTGTTGGTGGCTTTAAAGGCATTTTCTCCTGATGCAGCTGTGATTTCTCCACGAGTCTCTTCTGACAAAGAAATCTAGAGGACAAGGTGAACGACGAAGAAATGGCCAGTTCTCAGGTAAGCCTTGGCGTCTGAGGTCAGAGGCTATCATCTTTTTCTCTTGAAATTCCTTGCTCTTAGAAATTGCAAATGTTGATTCCTTTAGTTCTGGTATTTCTGCTTTCTGCTTATGTTTTATGTTTAAAATCTTATCAAAAATGATACTCAAGGCTAAGTCTTTAGAACAATTCTTCCTTATATCCCAGAGCCTTCTCTCCCTTCTCTCCAACCTGGCTTCCAATAGGCCATCAACAATTGTCACATTGAATTAAAGTCCTGTAAGTACTGAAAATACTCCCTTTGTGATGGACTCACAAGGGAAGTCTTTGAGTTCAGGATTCCTGTTGCTGATGGGGGTCGGGTCCTGGGATATCAGTCAAGGAGAGCAGTTCTCATTTATGTCCCATCTGGATGATTTTCAGCTTTCTGTAGACCAGGAGTCAGAAAATGCATAAATAAACATGATGGATATAAGGCTCAGAATCACTGGGAAAGTTTTTGGGTGGGGGGAGGGGAGAGGGACGGATTCCTGTTCTTTAGATTGTGAAAAAGATACTCTGCTTAAACTATAACAGATATTACAGGACTTGGAAACTATGTGTGATTGAACTTTGTATAAATGTACTGTATTTTCATATTTCCAATTTATATTCTTGATTTAAGGTTTGATGACCATAAGAACATACCAGGAATAATAGGTCCTTCGGTGTGCTGTAGGCACTGATACCAGTTAGTTTCCTCAGAGCTCATGTTACCTTCTTCCTTTTTTTTTTTTTTTTTTTAAAGATTTTATTTATTTATTTGAGAGAGAGAGAGTGAGAGACAGAGAGCAGGGAGCAGGGAGGAGCGGACTCCCCACTGAGCAAGGAGCTGGATTCCAGGGCTTGATCCCCGGAGCCTGGGGTCTCGTCCTGAGTGGAACACATGTACTTAACTAACAGAGCCACCCAGACACCCTCAAGCTACCTTCTTTTACTTGGGTTGGTGCTTTCTGACAGATTTCTCCCCTGTAAAGTTCATATTTTCCCCCTTAATATTCATAAGAGTCTTGGATTTACTGAGTGGTACGCAGAAACCCATTTAATGTGGAAACTTCTTTCTTCTGAGTTTCTCTTGCTTCTAGTTTCTGTTGAGAACCGAGGTAGAAAATGTAGGTAAACTGAAATTCAACTTGCAGACCATTGATAAATACTTGAGACAGGCAAGAGTATGACATTGCATCAGGAATTCCCAACTGCCTTAATGTTAATGCTCTGCTAGAGGCTAAAAGCTACCAGCTTGACAATAGCCAGACCTCCAGAATCCTGTAAGTCCTCTTTAACATATGAAAATCCCTGCAGAAACTTCCTTTATTCCTACCCCCAACTTAAAGCTGTTTTATCAATGGTTTCTCACAAGGACCCCGTAGATGTTTCTGCCCAGGGGTCCTGTCCCTGTGCTTTAATAAAAGCAGTTTTTTTGCACCAAAAATGCACCCCAAATGTCTCAAGAATACTTTTTTGACCCTTAGCTCACAGGCTCCTACGGGTCCGTTTCCACTGGACAATGAAGGCTCTCACCCTCGTGTAGCAGAGATAATGATTTCTGGGATGGGAGGTTCTAAGTCAGACCTCCATCTTGTAGGGTTTTTTTACTCCACACATAGGTCACAGCGTGACCCTTCTATTTACTTCTTTGTATTTTCAGTTTAAAAAATTAAATTATTTTTAAAAAAAGAATCAATTAACATGTTTGAGTGTATTAAAATCCTGAAATAGAACAGAGTCACTGATAGAAATTTTATCAGGTAAGCTTGTGACACAAAGGAAACTTGATTTGCAGCCAATAAGGAGGCCACAGGGAATAACTTCCAAAGCAGAGACTCCTGCAGCCAGGGTGGGAGGCAGTTTCCTTTTATTAGGGTTCAGATGGAAATCCAGAAAGATGGGCTTCATCATCTTGTATAGATCTGGGCATAAGGTCAGACAGGTACCTAAAGACACTGCCATACATTCTTTGTATGTTGTATAAGTGAGTTTGTGCTTCTCCTAGGATTGAGATTTTCATATTATAATGAGTTAAAAGTACCATGGCTTACTCTTTGGGCTACACAGGTGTGAGTCAGGGATTAGGCTCAGACTGGGCTGGCCGAATCTCATCATTTGAGTGATCATTACCTTTAGTTGGATGGCTTCTACTCCTGGACAGGAGACTAGACCATGGGGTCTTTGCCTGGAGTAAAAGATAAGGTGGAAAAAGAGGTTAAGTAAAATGTGGGACAAAGATCAGAGAGTGCAAACAGGTAACCGGGGAGGGTCAGGTCTTGGGTCTAGCTGGTGACATTAACTCCCATTTTCATCTTAGGAAGCATCATGAACTCTGTTAATGGCCACTTGGTGACTGTGGTATTTATTTCAGGGACTGCTGACATTCAGGGATGTGGCCATAGAATTCTCTCAGGAGGAGTGGGGATTCCTGAACCACACTCAGCGGGAACTGTACAGGGATGTGATGTTAGAGAACTACGGACATCTCCTCTTCTTGGGTGAGGAAGACTCCTTCCAGATTTCCAAACCCCACTCTGGGTTTTCTTCCTTCCTGTGAAGACTGTCTCTTGGAAGATTCCTCTTTGAATGACCGGAATTCAGATCCAGTCAGAGAGGGGAATAAGTAGGGGTTTGTAGATGGAGAGAAAAATCATCATGTTGTTTCCTGTAACTTTAGCTTCTTCTTCTTTAAGGTAATATCACTTTTGTAGATGAGTGTCAATTGTAAATAGTGAGTGTCAAAAAATGGTACTGCCCACATCTTAAACTGAGATTTTAACTTCTTATTATTGTATTGGTAGTACTTGAAAGTGGAAGTCATGATGTGAAAATTGCAAATTTCTCCTGCGTGTTTAATGGCGTGTTGGTCAACCATGTTTGGGAAATCATTTTCTAGAATTCTGCAGTGTCCTCTAGTAGATTGAAAATTAAAATCTCCAACAATATTCCTATTCATTTTTTCTAATAAACAGGTCTTATTGTGTGGAAGCCAGACCTGGTCATCTTTTTGGAGCAAGAGAAGCAACTCTGGGATGTGAGGAGAAAGGAGACAGTAGCCTTCCATCCAGGTAGGTGGGAATGAATGAGGCAGATGCCTGCAGAGGGGAGGTCCAGGTCTGAAGGAGGAAGACAGACCTTAAATTCTGATTCGAGTAGCTTTCCTCGAATGGAGATTAATTTTAGAAGCACAACTGAACTCCCCCTGTCACAGAAGAACATCTGCTCTCCAACATTATCGAGCTCTTAAATTCTCTAAGGATTCTCCTTCAGCTCCAGTGATGGTCAATCACATCCATTGATGGAGACCAGGAGACTTCTCGGGAGAGGGAGGGTCTCCATAATCTAAGAGCTTCTCCATTGTTTTGAGGGCCTTGGGGAAATCTCCCTATTTCTTAGGATCTCTATTCTAAACCCTTTGTAAGTTCTGTTTTTCATCATGGGAGAAGTGTGTCAGGGTGGTGTATGCACATTGGGTTTGGTATAGAAACTCTGGGAACACTGGAGACAGATATCACATGTTTTCTGGTTTATGCTTTCCAATGTCATGGTGGCTTTGATCTTAATCATATAAAATTGAGAATCAGCAATTTCATCAGATAACAAAACACCTACCTAAAATGAGAACAACTAATCCTTTATTTCACTTAAAAATTCACTTTTCTTTGTATTAAATAATACTAGAAATTTCCACTCTATGTTTTCCATTCCTCAGTGGTGAAATAATTAAATGTATCTGTTTCCTGGATTTCCTACCTAAATAGTGCCATAGGGTAGCTGGAACATTTAGAATTCAGAATTCGTATCCTGTAATAAAGTCTTAGTTGTTACTTTATTCATAATAATAGAATAGTTTTATAATTTTATATGGTATGAAGTTCCTGTTACTTTGCCATGTGTGTTCTCACTTTCTTATTAACTTATACATGACATTCATCTTTTTTTTTAATATCAGAAGTTGTGATATGACATGAACATTTTCTTATAAAAAGTAAAGTGGATAATCAGTAAAATTCTCATATTTAAAAAAATGTTTTGCTTATAAATTTAATTTACATGGAAAAATTAACCATTAGGCTTTTCTTCTACTTTCCTCAGAATATATCTGAATTTAATTACAAATATTTATTTTTTATAAAGTGATTGCTTGTTGGCATATTTTACAGTTGTGATAGTATTTCTTTATTTCAAAATGAAGGGGTTTTTTTGGGATGCTTGGTTCTTACTTTTTTTCTTTCTTTTAAATATATATTTATTTATGAGACAGAGAATGCATGAGCCCAAGTGGGGTGAGGGGCAGAGAGAGAGAGGGAGAGGTAGAAGGAAAGGGAGAGAATCCCAAGCAGACTCTTTGCTGAGGGTCAAAACCCTCAAGGGGCTCCAATTCCATAACCCTGAGATCATGACCTGAGCCAAAATCCAGAGTCAGGTGCTAATCCAACCGAACCATGCAGGTGCCCCAGGGTGCTTGATTCTAAAGAATGGATTATAGCCTTTCATTCTGTGTACAGGAGGGATATGTTAATAAGAATGCCGTTTCCAATGCCTTTTAAGTGCTTATTCATAAAATTTTCCATTAGACCTTTTCATGGTAGACTTTAATACACATTCTTTACTATTTTACTGTCAATGAAGACATGCCAATAATTCTAAATGCTTGGTTTTCATGGGTATACCGTCATAGTTTAAAGTTACATAAAAGGTTTCCTTTTAAAAATGCATTCATTTTTTTCTATAGATTTTATTTATCTGTTAGGGAGAAAATACGGAGAAGTAGGGGGGTGGGACAGGGAAGGAGCAAGACAAGCATACTTCCCACTGAGCAAGGATCCCACACTGGGTACCATCCCAGGACCCTGAGATCATGAGCTGAGCTCAAGTTAAATGCTTAACAGCCTGACCCACCTGGGCACCCCAGAATTCATCTATTTATGTGGAATTCTTTGGGTTACGTTTTGGCTTATTCTGGTTTCACAATTCTGTAATAACGGGCTTTCTTTTGTATGGGACCTTTCACAACATTGTTTAGTTACCTGTGTATTTAATAAGAAGACAGTTTTCAACTCAGTAGATTTCAGGACGGTGTGAACTCCAGTATGAATGAGCTCCTCAGTCTCTCCAGTGTTTGAACAAGTGCTCAGCATTCATCTGAGCCGCCAGGTCCATAGGGAGCTGTCCTTCCTTCGGCCCCTATGGCCTACATGACAGAAACAAGTCCCTCAGGCAGCAGCCATACAGCCACATCATGGAGCATACTGGGCACTCATTTGTTCTTTCCTGAGGAGAGGTGAGAGTTCTCTCTTGCTGTGGAGAGTCAGGGAGGGCGAGCCCCGGTTGTGGGCAAGTGTTGCAAATTCTTCTTGTCTCTTCAACGTGCCTCTTCTTCCTTCCTACTTGCCTGGGAGAGCTGTGCTCTCCTAACTGGCTTCTGGAACATTCTGAAGGGTAATTCGGTCCATTTTTGTGTCCATGGAGGAGCACAGTCCTGTGTTTCCTATTTCTCTATTTTGCTCATGTGCAATGATGAGCATTAAGATTGCACATCATATTAACGTATACGCATGCGAGTATGGTGAGTGTGTTAACTTACTGTGTATCTTTTAGTTGTGTCTTTCCCTAACACCCAAAGGCCTGTTGGCAAAGATGGGAAAAATTCACTTTTTAAAGTGACATGGGAAGACATGGAAGCAGTGGTCCTGAGTGTTTGTACTTAACGGGTAACTCATCAGGTGGCCGAGGGTAGTAAAGGGCAGGAAGGAAGGACGTTATGATGGGTATAACCCAAGTGGGACAGTTAGCATAAAGAAATCCTTCCCACTAGAAGAGATGAGGCATAGAGCACATTCAAGGGAAACCCCCACCGTTAAGACATTTATATTTGCAGAACAATATCTTTGAACTTGGCGATAATAATCCATTTTTCAACATACATATTCTCTGGAAGGACGTTTGGATATTTTGGGAGGTCACCTAGTCCATGCGGAAAGTTTCATTCAAACCATTTCAAGTTTAAGAGTGGTTTAATCATTCACTGATGCATTTCTGAATGTTAGACATTTAAAAATGAAGATAAAAATTCTAAATGTGATTGGTTTAAGAAGTCCTTTTCGGGAAGTTCCTTATTCTCCCACTGACACATAATCCCTCCTTGTGGCACACTCTCTAAATCTGATAAACACAGGAGGGTCTTTATCCAAACATCACTGTAGAATACTTCCCACGTAATACTTAATTGGAGTAAGTTTTCATGTGCTGTGAACTTAAGAAGACCTTTAATGAGAACTCTATTTTCCGTAATTACCAAGTTGTTTATAAAGGAGACAAAATGTACCCATGTAAGGAGTCTGGGGAAAATGTCAGTCAAGGGTCAAATCCTAATAAACCTCAGAGAATTTAGTTTCTAGAGAACTAGTATTAGAGTTATAAATGCAGAGCTTTATGAAAGCTCCAATCTTCTTGTATATCATTGTATCCTTACTGAAATGAAGACTGAAGAAGGTATAAGTGTGACAAACCTTTTAACGGTCTTCAAGACTCACTGAACAGCAGACATTTCATAATGGGAAGAAATAGTACAAATATAAACAATGTGGTAAAGACCTTAACTGCCACTCAAAACTTACCAATATAACGTAAAATACAGTGGGGAGTGGCGAAGTCTTTAAGCAGAACTATGATTTTGCTAAATATCAAGGAGTGCATAATGTAAGGAATGCAGTAAAGCATTTCACTCATAATAATAATTCAACATGAGATAATGTGCCCTGGGGCAATAACTTAAAATTGTCACGAATGGTGGTCCGGTCTTTACGTGGAACCCTTACTCAATATAAGGTAAAACACACTAGATGGAAACTTTAGTGCAATGACTGAAGAATGACCTTTGTTTTCATATACGGTTCAGAAAGAGTCTTTATAAAAGATAAAAACATTAAAGATGTAAACAGTTGGCTACGTATGTACAATAGAAAGGCAAATCTAAATAAAGTCAGAATTAACAACAGAAATCAATACGTGCCATTTCAGACATGACTCTAAATCAGAGTATTTATTACAGAGGAAAATCCAAATTTAAATGACCTAGAGCACTCACATTTTAGTTCTGGACAGGGCAGGCATGAAGGGCACCAACCTCCTCCAGAACTGAAAATCTGTATGTAATTTTTTTTTTTTTGAGATTTTATTTATTTATTTGACAGAGACACAGTGAGAGAGGGAACAGAAGCAGGGGAGTGGGAGAGGGAGAAGCAGGCTTCCCGCTGAGTACAGAGCCCAATAACAGTGCTCCATCCCAGGACCCTGGGACCATGACCTGAGCCGAAGGCAGATGCTTAACGACTAAGCCACCCCAGACATCCCTCTGTGTGTAATTTTTGAGTCCCAAAAACTTAAAACCATTCCTTACCATGGAAATACTGTATTATTGAAACCTTACCTAGAGCATTAATAGTTAATCATCCCCTTTTTATGTGGTCTGTGTTCTATATTTTTATAGTAAAGTAAGGTACAGAGAAAATATTAAGGATTGTGGTAGTGAAGAGAAAACATGTTTACAGTACTACACAATATTTACACAACAGAAAAAAATCTTTGATAAGTAGACTCACACTGTTTAAACCTATATTATTCAGTGTTCAACTGTATTTGTTAATATCCCTGAAAGGATCAAGATGGCATGGCTATTTGGAGAGGGATAATTAGTTTTACTATGTCTCTTTTTTTCTGTTGGCTATATTTGAATTATTTCCAATAGCAAATATTAATTTTACTCTGAAATTTTGTAAATACATAAAATCTTTTAAGGAAACAAACAAGTTTATTAGGTGAAAATTTGGAGACTTCATAAGTCATGGCTTGTTTTAACATATCTTTGAAGGGACCAAACATTGGGACAATGCTGGGTCTTAGCAGATGTTCTAAAGATAGGAAGAAAACAATCTTCTATTATGAGAGATGTTGCAGCCCAAGGTCGGAGATAAAAAGCATCTAGGTCTGAAGCATTGGCATGAATTCCTCATGTGGCAAAAGGACATCTGTCCAAGGCTGCGTTCTTGACTCTGAATCTAGAAAGATAAATTTTACTTGTTTTCTTTCTAAATCATCTCCAGTCCTCTGTCTCCTTATTTCCGTTCCAGTGATGTAGGCATCACAGCTGTCCTTCCTTCCTGTGTTATGGAGATCCCCACTGTCCCTGCTCTCTTCCTGCAACATAAGTCATTCAGGCCCTTGTAGGTTCTTAGGAGTAGCTTGGAATTTTCAAATTCAATGGTAAATGGTTGGTAACAGATCATTTGAAGCCATATCTGAGATTTAAATACTGTGATGTCACCACGTCACTGGAAGAGCAAGAAAATGCCATCAGTGGTCTGTAGGCTTAATTTAGACCCTAGCACTGAGAGAGTTGTGAGGACAGATAAAAAATGATGTTGATACTGTTTGAGAGGAAGATAAATCCTACTAAAAGCAAATATGGAGGACTCTTGAAATGTGAGGAAATCTGGTAAGGAGCTCCTTTGAGTCACTGCAAAGTCTTAAGAAGTTTCTGGTGGTGAACAAATGTGACAGAGACGGGAACTTGGGAAATGTGGTTTTCTGGAATTGAGGGAAGTCAGAATTTCCTGGTTGTCCTGAGTTCCAGTTGCTGCTGGACTACAGGGAAACTAGGCCCAGTTGTGTGGCTGTGGATGGAGAAGGGGTATTGGAGGAGTTAAACATTATATATCTATCTCATGATGTCACATGACACAGTAGATCTTGAAGATGATGAAGGCTGCTGGACCCTAGTAGCCAGAACCAGCAAGGTGTGTGTTGTGGTTCCACAAAGCACTGGTGTCCCAGGTATATAACCCCAACATAGATCTAATCCAGTGTAGATGGGTGACCTTCCAAGGATGCTGACCCACACCTGGCAAGGCCCACCCTCACTTCCACTCAGCCCCATGATGAGTTTGTCCTGTGCTCTGGACTCTGTGCAAGGCACTGATTTGTTGGGAAGCCAGTCTGCAGTCACTGGCAGTGAGTTTTTCTGCTTCAAACAGTCTACCCAGTTTCTGGACTAGATGGTCCCTATGTTGTTTCACAGGCCATGCTGTCCTTACACCCATCCTGATCTGAACAGAGAAAGGATTTTTATCACTCGTAGAAATTGATCAAATAAAGTTGTGTAGTTAACGTTTGTTCACTTCAGGGACAATAATTCATTTTTTATTAGCTGTTACTTGGTGGTCAGCCATATTACGAGAAGACTGCTGGGTATGTATAGAAAAGAAGATGTGCGTTTTGTGTTACGTACACAGTAGTAGATGCTCAGATCTGATAAAATGGCTCAGGCATCCTAGAGTATTCTCTGATTTTCCATTTCTTCTTTCTGGTACCGTCTCCTTGCAAACATTGTGTTTATACGTCCTCCCTCATGGCTCTGAGATACCTGCCCCCCAACCAGAATTCCAGCCATGATCCAGGCAGCAAAGGAGGCAGTATAAATCTGATAGGACTTTAAAAATTTGAGGAATTTTTAAAAAAAATTTACTTGAATGAGAGAGAGAGAGCACAAGCAGTAGGAATAACAGAAGGAGAGGGAGAAGCAGGCTCTCCGATGAGCAGGGAGACCAACCAAGTGGGGCTCCCTCCCAGGACCCTGGGATCATGACCTGAGCCGAAGGCAGATGCTTAACCAACTGAGCAACCCAAGCGCCTTAGGACTTAATAAATTAAAGTCCTTAATAAATTTAAAACCTTTCTGGTTTGCGCAGGGAAGGTCATCCTCACCAGGGCACTACTTCCTCCATCACTGACCAGCACTCTGTCATCGCTGCCACTCTAAGTACAGAGATACAACTGTAGCACAGGTGGACATGTTTGCGAATGGCTCTTGTTCTCAGAACTGTTTCCCAGCATCTGACAAAAAGGCAGTCACACTTTTCCTTGAAACCATGTGTTAGAGAAATACCCCAAAATTTACAGTATCCTTATCCTTAATGCCCAGGTGTTTTATTCTGCGTGTTAATGGTGTGCTGATGAGGAGCTGCTTAAGCCACAATTACTTATGGTTTTAGGGTAAAAGTCATCAAATACAGCATTATAGTGAGAATGCTCTCTTCAATCCCATTTTGATATATAACATGTATTAATGTCTTGATGCTTTTCATAACTTTCTTGATAAAATATTTATGTGCATTCTGAATCACTTTAATTTGGATTGTTTTCACTTAGGAATGTGAACAAAAGTATATTTGGGGTGACCCCAGGAAGCTCAAGGAAGGTATTGAGAAAAGCGACAGGTGGAAGAGGAGGAAGCTGAGATAGATTCTGTTAGCTTCAGATTCATTTATGAATAAAGAAAATATGTGTTGTGTGTGTTGTGTTTGTGTGACACAACAGTAACATGACCACAGGCTTAGAGGGTTTCTGAGAGGGACTTCTGTGTGGATGACTCAAGATTGACCTGTGACTTAGTTCCTGCAGAGATTGTCGAATTTAGCCTGAGTCAGGTACCGGGAGCACTTGTGAATACTAGATTTCTGTGCCTATCCCCACTCTAACCATGTCAGTGGTTCTGAGGTGCAGCCCCCAAATTTCCTTTCCTGTGTTTTCTCAGGTGCCTGCCTAGGTAACATGTTGGGGACCCATGTCTGGGGACACAGTTGTAGTTGTGTTCTTCAGGAAGGGTATTGGCCTATTGCAAATGTTGTCGGATATACAGGTGTGTAGTCATGGTTTTCCAGGTGTGAATGTGGACTCTTGGGTGCTGGGCCTTTCCTTTCTTTTTGTCTTGGATACCTGATCTGTGTTTCTGGTTCTTTGTACTCAAGTGAAAGCTATTCAGTTTACTTGTGTTTGGTTTGGGCTGGAATTTTCACTCTGAAGTCCCATGGAGGCCTTTGTGTGTGAAGACTTTTCAGTGAATCATTGAGGGACAAAAAGGGAAAAGAATCCAAGCACAGTCACCTTCTGGAAGGGCATCTGACCTGCCTACCTCATGTTGATGGGTGGAGTGTCCATGTTCAAACCCTGACTCTACCAATATTGAGATGATCACAACACCTTCTTTTAACTTAACTATTTTTGTCAAAAAGGGAATAATATTAGCAATAATACACAGAACCGAGAACATTAAATACATAACAGTTTATAGAGCACTAATAACCATGGGACATACATTGTATGTTCACAGAGGGCAGACATGTGTCCATTGGGAACTGCGGGCTCCTGAGTGTTTTCCAAGCCAATGCTGGCAAGTCCCTGGTCAAGTGGTTCCACTGGTTACGTTCAAACATGTGGAAGGACTGTAGGCCGTTCTCTGCTTCTGGGCAGTACCACAGGCTAGGCTCTGAGTCTAGTTCACTGTTCAAGATCCCTGCTTCGGCAGAGAGAGGTTATGCTCAACACTTGGGCAATGCCCCTGGCTAGGTCTATGAGCTAGGCTCTGCAGTTGCCCAGGGCCTTTGTTCAGGATTGCTGGTGGGGGGACTAGAGGCTATGCTCAGCAGTGGAAAGTGACTTCTAGTTTGCATACTTGCTCAAATAGAGCCCCCTAGAATGGCCTCTATGCTCTAGTTCACCCTGTTGGCTGGAGACCCAAGTCAGGTACAGCTGCTGACGAATCTTCTTAAGCAGGTGGGTTCATTTCTGTTCTGCAAGTGGACAGAGACTGTGTGATCTCTGATTGGGTATGACTGCAAGGAGGACTACAGTCTGGTCTGTCAGTGTTCCAAGATCTGAGCACTCGTTGCTGTAAGCCCTGCACACCTTGTCCATGTCTCAGTGATCCCCAGTGGTCCACACCACAGATTGCTCCAGGGATCCCCATGAGGTCAGACCTCAGTGGGCCTCCCAGGAAGCAGCTTGCCATTTGGAGAATGCTGGATGCCCACTCCTTTCTTTTTCCTGGTGCAGGAATTACAGTTCCAGGTGATAAGCCATGGTACGGCACTATGCTGGCCTGGGGGTCTTGGGGGGGCAGGTGCATTGTGGTCAATGTGAAATTAACCCTTAATTAACCTAAATTAACCTCTTAGCCCTTCTAATGCTGTGCTTGTTGATCTCGGTGGTCCAGAAGGTGTTTCAGCCCCACCCCTGAGCACTGAGATTTACCCGGTGACAACTTATGTGAATAGTTGCTACTTAAGCTTATTATGAGAAGTACTGAAGTGGCCACTATTTCAGCATCTTTTTTCTTATTTTTTAAGAGGAGGAGAGAGACGTGGGAGGGACAGAGGGAGTGAGAGAGTCCCAAGCAGGCTCCATTCCCTTCGTGGAGCTGGATGTGGGGGCTCCATCTCGCAACCCTAAGATCATGACTTGTGCTGAAATCCGTGGTCAGACTGAGCCACCCAGGCACGTCTGTTCTCACCATCTTGGTGATGTCAACCCTTTGTGATGATTTTTTAATGTCCCGTGAGCTAAAACTTTTGCCCTATATACCTGTATATATAGATCTATATTTTATCTATGTGTGTGTAAAAATATGCACACACAAAAATATAGATTGTGTTTGTTATCCTTTAGTCAAAATATTGAAATGCTGTGTATTTAGATACTGAAGAATAACACAGTAAGTAGCAGTGACAAAGCCCATTGGTGTTAAGGATTTTAATATATGATATTTATATTGCCGTGTCCGTTTGGTTGGTTATCACTGCATGGGGTGTTTTTGTTTGTCTCTTTTTTTTTCTAGTTCTTTCCTCCTGTTTTCAGTATGGCTTTAGGGAAATTCCAGTGGAGTATATTCAAGCAAAGTTTGGTGTTACCAGGAACATTTGGTTTATTTATGTTTAATATCCTAATGGAGATACTGGGGCTTCTATTTACCAAGTCTTTATGCTTATCCTTACACCCTATGTATTTTTTTCATGATTTGTATGCTGTGTTTTCCTGTGTGTATTTTAAGGAAATAATTATACATTTCATTCTTTTTCTGTAAACTTTGTATACACGGGCTATATTGCTTTAGCTGGAAATTAAAGCACACTTTTAAAAAAAAAGGCTTTTTAGGATTACCTGGGTGGCTCAGTGGGTTAAGCCTCTGCCTTCAGCTCAGGTAGGGTCCTGGGATCAAGCCTGCATGGGGGGTGGTCTCTGCCCAGCAGGGAGCCTGCTTCCCCCTCTCTCTCTCTGCCTGCCTCTCTACCTATTTGTGATCTCTGTTTGTCAAATAAATAAATAAAATCTTTAAAAGGGGCGCCTGGGTGGCTCAGTGGTTTAAGCCACTGCCTTCGGCTCGGGTCGTGGTCTGGGGGTGCTGGGATCAAGTCCCGCATCGTGCTCTCTGCTCAGCGGGGAGCCTGCTTCCCTCTGTCTCTCTGTCTGCCTCCTCATCTACTTGTGATTTCTCTCTGTCAAATAAATAAATAAATAAATAAAATCTTTTTAAAAAAAAAAAATAAAAGAAAGTTTTAAAGGCTTTTTAAATATAGTCACAGTGTGAAATTATACCCTAATTACAGCTTCTCAGTATATGTACATTGTGATACTTACCTATTTACGTACCAGGTTTTTTTTTTTTTTTAAAGATTTTATTTATTTATTTGTCAGAGAGAGAGGGAGACCGAGCACAGGCAGACAGAGTGGCAGGCAGAGTCAGAGGGAGAAGCAGGCTCCCTGCGGAGCAAGGAGCCCGATGTGGGACTTGATCCCAGGACGCTGGGATCATGACCTGCGCCGAAGGCAGCTGTTTAACCAACTGAGCCACTCAGGCCTCTCTACGTACCAGGTTTCTGACGGCACTTTTTTTTTTTTTTTTAAGTAAATATGGGGAAATCATAAGTGAATAGCTCAGTGGAATTATACAAACTGATTACATCTCTAAAAGCCACTGAGATCAAGGAATAGAATATTATTTGTCTTCTGAAATTCCCTTTGAGCCCTTCAGTATCTTTCCCCAAAGCTCAACACTCTTTTAACATGTAAGGCAAGGGAGTACTATCCCCATTTTTGTATTTAGTGTGAAAGTAATTGGGCAACAGGAGCTCTTTTGTGTTTGTCTTCTTTTCTTTCCTTCTGTCATTTGAATTATCTGTATTCCTGCATGATGCTGTGCCTTATTCATTAGAGTGGATCAGTCCAGCTCCATTGTGCATATCAAATGACCGCGTCATTCTGCTGTTACTGGACGGGGGATGATTCTCAGGGCAGGACTGTAATGACTAGCACCGGCACGTGAAACTGATAATTTGCCTTTTAGTGAAACATGAACCCATGTCTGCTGCCTATATTTACAGGAGTGAATTACTGGTAAATGTGTTTAGATTTGTTCACCTTTTAGAGATACTCCAAAACACTTTGCCAAAGACTTTGTACCCGTTTTCACACACACCAGCAGTGTATGGGATTTCTGGCTTATCCGCAGACCTTCTAAATTGTGATAGCCTGCGTCGTTTTCACAGTCAGCTCCTGGTTGCTGTGTGATGTTACCAAGTGGCGGTTTTATTTGCTCTTTTGTTGTTCTTGCTTCCTGTTAGTGTGGAACTGGGTTAGCAATAGTCTCCTTTTCGAAGTTTCTAGTTAGTTCTTATCCCTTTTTACTGTTGTGATTTTTTTAAATTTTTTTTATTTTTTGGGGGGGTGAGATTTATTTATTTTTTTAGACAGTGTGAGAGAGCTAAAATGGAAGGGAGAGAAGAAGAAAGACTCGGGAGAACAGTCCACGTTGAGCGTGGCACCTGATACGGGGCTCAGTCTCATGAGTCTGAGATCATGACCTGAGCTGAAGCCAAGAGTCCCATGCTTTAGGGACTGTGCCATTTAGGCACCCCAGATGTTGTGATGTCTTTTTCTTCAGGTTTTGTAGTTTTATATATATGCTGAGAATGAGACCTTTATCTTCTTTCTTACTCTACCTATGTTTTTATCTTTTGAGATTGTGATTCAGAGAAGTTCTTTTTTTTTTTTTAAGATTTATTCATTTATTTTAGAGAGAGCATAAAGGAGAGTAGGGGGAGGAGCCAAGGGCAAGGGAGAAAATCACAAGCAGACTTCTAGCTGAGCCTAGGTTTGGGTATGGGGCTCTATCTCATGCCCCAACCTGAAATCAGGAGTTGGATGCTTAATTGACAGAGCCCCCCAGTTGCCCTGAGTTCTTAATTTGAATGTAACCCAATTTTTCATTTCACCCTTCATGGTTAGTGATTTTTCTCATTTTCACAAATCTTCTCTTCTACCAAGACCACAGAGATAGAATCTTTTGTGTTTTTCAAAGAAAAAAAAATCATGATCTTTACAGTTTCAGTCAGAAATGTATTAAAAATCAATGTGTTGCATGGTTGTGTAGTAATGGAAGTTTTATATTCTTTCTTTTTTTTCCCACCCAATTTGAGGACAAATTGAAATGTATTCTGAAAATGTCCTGTCGTGCTTTCCTTTCATTTGCTTGCGCAAGTGTTCACGTGGATTAACATCATCATGATATTGGAGCCAACTTCTCCTGTGATGTATCTCTGTGTTTTCCTGCATCTAGTGATGGTTAGCCCTCTCCCGGGACCATATATGTCAGTTTTCACATCATAAACCTTCCATGGGCCTCTGTGCTCTGATAAATGATCATTCCTATTTCCCCTAGCAGATTGGCCTCCAGAAGTGTGGCAATAGCAAAAATTTACTTGTTAGAGATTGTAGCTGGAATCATGGCAAACTGATAGCTTCTTTACCATTATCCCCATCCTTACTTCACTGCAGGTAGGTTGAGTTCTATGGATTAAATTGCCAAACACAGGAGTACAGTCAGCTCATGGGTCTTTGTCTCTAAAAGCAGATTTTGGATAAAAGTATTCCTTCCCCGAGTCTGGATACACACTTACTTGGCATGTGTACAGAGCAGCCAGAGCTGTGTCCATTGGGGTACAGTGTGTCCTCGGGTGTCTTCCAGACCATTAAGATTAGCTGCTTATTAGAAGGAACTTAAAGTAGAAGCTTCCAGGTATGGTGAGTTTCTCATTTTCCTCTGTCACTGACAAATGGGCAGCAAATCAGCACACAAGAATATACATTTTGGATGCTGTCGTGGATATCAGAAGAAAATCATACATTTGGTGCATACAGCATTGTTATTCTTTGAAATTGTGTTGCGAGCTGATGATCGGGACCAGAGGCTCCTTGATTTTCATCCAGTAGAGGCACACACAGCGGGTCAGGTGTATTTACAGGGTCATTTCTCCAGACCTCACCTGTGTTCGGGTCCACCCAAAGTATCTTTCCCTTGTGACCACCTCTCTTTTGCTTTACACCATTTTCCTCACCTTTTAGGTCGTGCTTTAATATTCTCCCAGTAATGGTTGGTGAACACCTCCGCCCCAGTCCTATGCCCTAATTTCTATGTCTTTTCATTTTTCAACCTTTTTACTGTAGTAATCCAGGATCTCAGTGTATCCATTGTGTGCTCTGCCTCGTTAAGTATGAAATCTCTTATCCTGGAAGATGGATGCTTTCACAGGTTTAGTGTTTCTTTAACCTTGTCTTTTATTTATTTTTTTTTTTAAAGGTTTTTTTTATTTATTTGACAGATCACAAGTAGGCAGAGAGGCAGGCAGAGAGAGAGAGAGAGAGGAGGAGGCAGGCTCCCTGCTGAGCAGAGAGCCCGATGCGGGGCTCGATCCCAGGACCCTGGGATCATGACCTGAGCTGAAGGCAGAGGCTTTAACCACTGAGCCACCCAGGCGCCCCTAACCTTGTCTTTTAGAAAGCTCACTGTAGAAGGGGAAGGTCAACCCTCTTGGGTATTGGGATTTCCTCACCTGGTTGAATGCAGGGCCCACGGTGACATGGCAGAAGTGAATGATACAGCTCACCTGATTCTTCTGCATTGTATCTTAGTAATCATAGCCTTGGAGGACGTTTCTTGATGCAAACTGAGTGGGTGTTATCCCAGACCCTGTGTCAGATTAATGGATGTCTCAAGGAGGTCATATATCTATAGCAAAATTGGGCAAGAGCCATACCAGGGTCAAATTGACTGGTGGATATTGTTGGGAGATGATTCTCTATGGGTTTAAAAACAGTTTCTCCATGTGTCATGGATGGAGGCATTGAAAATTTTTATTCTAATTGTCATTCCATTGATGCTTGTGTATAAAAAGGCTTTGGAATACAGTGATAGTGTCCTTTTTGGGTAGAAGACGGATTTGTTTATCATACAGGAAAACAGATGTCTCTTTCCATGGCAAAAGCTTGGGCAGAAACGCTAGACGTTCCTCTAAGATATTGGGGTTTCCTATGCTCAAAATCTCACAGATATGACCAAACCCACTGCATGTGCAGCATCTCCCTGTATCAGTGGGGGTGGGGAGCTAGGAAGTGGAATTAGTGTGATGAAGACATTTCTGGTGTTCGCTGTGTCATTAGCCCTAAGATGCTTGGATCTTGATCTAGTAGTCTTCTGCCCTCTGCCGGCACTGAAAATTGTTCGAGTCCAACTTGTAACATTACACAATGTGTGTAGTCATGAAATTTTTATACTTCTCAATAAATTTTATACTTCTCAATAAATAAAGTCCATTGATGGACTTTATTGAAAAGGAAACAGTCACACATCTGTTTGTGGTTTTGTTTGTTCATTTGTGTTGTTTAGATTGTACATATAAATGAAATCATATGGTATTTGCCTGTCTTTTTCTGACTGTTTCATATAGCATAATACCTTTCGCATCTATCTACATTATCACAAACGGCAAGGAACAACCCAAAAAACCAGAAACAGACCTATAAATACAGTGAACAACCTGCCAGTTACCAGAGTGAAATCAAGCTGAAGGATGGGCAGAATGAGTAAAATGGAGTGGGAAGTACAGAGTTTTAGTTACGGAATTAATAAGTCATGGGGATAAAAGATAGAGCATAGGGAATAGATTCAGTGCTATTATAATAGTGCTTTGTGGAGATGGATGGCAGCTCACTGGTGCTGAGCATAGTAGAACTTACGGGGTTGTGAAATCACTATGCTGTAAACCTCAACTAATGTGACACTCCATCAAGTGTACTTGCATAGAAAACAAAATGGACACGGATATGCATACACAAACACACCGTTCAGCCACTTTCTGCAGAACTTGCATGTAAAGAAAGCTAATCTACTCTCCAGGTGAAGCCAACCCTAGTTATTCATGGTAAGATAGAGATTTAGGAATGCAAATTTATAAATAACACAAGGAGAAAATGTAAATTGTGGAGAAGGAGAGTGTGTTTAGCAGAGTGGAGAAGTGAATAGAAGGACCTGGGAGAGTCTGGAGTCCCCACAGGCTGAGCAACCTGGGAGGTAAATGGAAGAACAGTAATTTTTTTTTTTTTTTGTTAGATTTTAGTTATTTATTTGACAGAGAGAGTGAGAGAGCACAAGCAGGGGGAGCAGGAGAGAGAGAGGGAGAAGCAGGCTCCCCTCCAAGTAGAAAGCCTGATGCAGGGCTCAATCTCAGGACCCCGGGGTCGTGACCTGAGCCGAAGGCAAATGCTCAACCGACTGAGCCATCCAGACGCTTCAAGAACAGTAATTTTTGTGAGAGCTTCTTGAATTGTTTTTCCCACAATACTCTTGCTCTCAGTTCTCACCATTAACATGTATGTAATAATGGCCGAAGGTCTCATGAAGGCTTTTCTGTATAAGTGGATTCTTTTGGGGATATTAGAATTCTAAGTGTGACTGATTTTCCTGCCTGTGTTGATTTTAGGCAAAGTCAAATTTTTTTTTTTAATTTTTTTTTTTTTTTTTTTTTTTTAAGGCAAAGTCAATTTTTAGGAGGAGGCTTGCATGGAAAACAGAAGAGATTCTATAGCATGAAGCAGTGGCCATTAGTAAAAGTATAGGGAAAACTTGGTATTTTTAGACTGTGGGATCTCAGGAGTCTAAGCTAAGCAATCCAGCATTGAACCAGGACCAGACTGTTCCTGCATTACTTGTCGACATGGGAGCTGTTTCCAAGAACATGCTTGGCAGGGTGAGTGGAAGATGGAGAAATACAGGGAGCCCCAGAGAGTAGTGGCAGGTCCTTTCACATGCCAGGGCCATGTTGGCTCAGATGGAAAGTGAAGGGAGGGAGGACTCAGGCCCACCTGTTTTGTCTTCTTCCCTGTGTCGAGGAGCCCTATGAAACTGTCCATCTTCTCTGATGCAGGCCTGGAGTTTCGTTTGGAGCCTACATTCTCCAGGTTTGACTGCCGAGAAGTGGTAGTGTGCTTCAGATTATAGAAGTATTTTTTGGTTTTGCTTTTAATATAATTAATGTTCTTCATTGAACCGAAGCTGGACTCCATGCAGCCTCAATTCAATCTCTTGGTTCCCGTGTGAGGAGCACCTCTTTCTACTATGGTCCCACCACCTAGAAAGGACTAAATTTTTTATCATTGTTTGTTTAAACCTCCCAGAAAAATGAGGAAAGGGAGCTGTAGATTCAGCCGTGGTGTTGAGTGGACTTTGCCTGTTCCTCTTCACTTGACTAGATCAGTTACTTTGTGTTTGTTTGTTTTAAAGGTTTTTTATTTATATATTTGAGAGAGAGTGAGAGAGCGGAGGGGGTGCAGAGGTTTACAAGCGGACTCCCTGCTGAGAGCAGAGCCCTATGCAAGATTCCATGCGGGGTTCTACCAGGAGCTCAATCCCAGGACCCTGAGTTCAGGACCTGAGCCAAAGTCAGTCTCTTAACTAAACCAGCTACCCAGGCACCCCTAGATCATTCGCATTTATACGCAGATGTACCTTGCTATGGGCACTCGCAGGTTAGAATAGAAGAACATTATCCTTGAGAGACAAAAATTGGACAGGAGGGGCACTGGGGTGGCTCGGAGGGTTGGGCCTCTGCCTTCGACTCGGATCATGATCTCAGGGTCCTGGAATCAAGCCCCGAGTCGGGCTCTCTGCTCAGCAGGGAGCCTTCTTCCCCGTCTCTCTCTTCCTGCCTCTGTCTACTTGTGATCTCTGTCAAATAAATAAAATCTTTTTTTAAAAAATTTGGACAGTACATCGTTCAGCATGATGATTAGGACTTGTATCTAAACTCCCACTCCACCTGTGTTGCAGTGGAGAAAGCCCGCAGTGTTTCAGGGACCCTGACGGACATGAAGTGAGGGCAGGGCACCTGCTGGAGGCGAGAGGGCCACGATTCTTACACATTGGTTAGCCTCCCATGTCTGGGTCTCTGGACCAAGTCTTTGTGATTCAGCTGATCAGAATGCCAAGAGGAGCCTGTGAAGGCCCGTGATCACACACGAAAGACATAGTTTACAGACAAGATTCCAGAGTGTGAGTCCTGTATATGACTTGGTATTTGAATAAAATGGATGTTTTCAGGTTTACATTTAGATTATGATTTGCCGATTTGTAAATCATAAATGTTGTTTTAGACATTTATTTCACAGCACTTGTTCTGTGGGCACCTGACACCAGGGTTTGAGGAACCGTGGGCACTTGATACCAGGGTGATCTATGACAGGTTCATACACTTCCATTTCCTCTGTCCTGTATGTCAGATCCCTCCACTGTAAGATTTAATACTTTTTCTCATTTATCATCATGTACCTCAGGAGGACTTACTAAAAGATGTATAAAATCATCTCATTTACTCTAGAAACTCCCTTCCCTGTTTCACTTTGTTTGTAGTCTGCTTTGGAAACTGAATGCTCTCTCCTGTGTTTACTGGAGATGGCGGTGTTTGAAGGGGAGATGGTCAGTCAGTTACATGGGTCCTCCAACTTTCCCTTTCATTCCGCAGTCATGTCACAGACAGACTCTTGCTTCTCACTTCTCTGTGGCTCTAGAGGATGGAAACCTGAATCGTATATGTTCCACTGTCTTAAATTCTGAAGTATAACTTGGCGGAAAGGTAAATGAGTCAAAAACTTGATGCAGTAGGAATCTCAGAAATAATAGGTATTTCAGGTTTCAGGTATCTCAGATTTTGTTTGTTTCTTTGTGTGTTTGTCAGTCAAAAAAACCTTTTTCCACAAATAAATTTATAAGTTTTATGCCACTGAAGACATTTTTTAGTTTCTTAGTTATCTATCACTTCTATTTTTAGTTTCTTAATTATCTATCACTTCTATTCTTTTTTATTTCATTTGTAATTTCTGTGTTTTATGGTCACTTATGTCTTTTAGTTGATATGTTCAGTGGTTTATTTTATTATATTTTAAAGATTTTATTTATTTATTTGAAAGAGAGAGATCACAAGTAGGCAGAGTGGCAGGCAGAGAGAGAGGGGAAGCGGGCTCCCCGCTGAGCAGGGAGCCTGATGCAGGGCTCATCCCAGGACCCTGAGATCATCACCGGAGCCAAAGACAGAGGCTTAACCCAGCAAGCCACCCAGGTGCACCAGTGTTCAGTGGTTTAATCCTGTTTGCATTCCCATTGTCACTTTGAAACCTACTGTGAACTTTCTTTTAGAGTTGCCTCTGTATATCGGGTCTCTGTGTTCCTCTTACACAAATTCAGCATCATACAGTCTGAGGTAAAACTCTCCTATGACGGAAGTTTTGCCAAGATTTTTCTTTGAAAGGTGAGGAACAATTATACTGTTCTCATAGATTAGTGTGGATTCACGGGTGAGTTTATGAAACAGTGTTGGAATGTTATGGAGTAGATAGCATATGTTCAAGAAGATTGTTGTTTCTGCTCTTGGCATTAGAAGTTGTAATTGCCACAATATCCTTTACATTCAAAATCATTAATGATTTCCTCTAGGTTTGTTTTGTTTTGTTTTGTTTTAATTTAATAGTTTGGCTATTGAAGTAAGATGTTGGTTGGCATCACTTGTTAACTTGTGGGAAATGTGGAAACTCAGAACCCACCTAGAAGTCCAAATAGAATATGAATTTTAACAAGACCTTTAGTTCATTGTCATGCACATTAACACAGGAAGTAGACCTCTAGCTCACCCTCTACCTTTCCATTGTTCTATCCCTGTCTTTATGTCTACAGTACATTATGTTGACAACTATGTCTTTGTAGTGTGTTTTAAATCAGGAAGTATGGTGCCACCAATAAAACCTTCCTTTTTAGGATTCTTCTGGGTATGTGTTATACCGTAACATTCATAGGAATGTTAAGAGGGGTTTTGTTCCTTTGCCAAAAATGGCACTCGGATTTTGCTAGAGATTGCATTACTTCGAATGTTGGGTTATTACTTATTCTGATCTGTATTTTATGTATTTCTGATTTTTCTTTGTTATTTCCTTCCTCAGCTAAATATCAATTATGTTTCTTCTTTTTCTAGTTCATTGTGGTGTAATGTTAAGTTGCTCATTTGAATTTTTTTTCTTAAGCGTTTATAGCATAAGAAAATTAAAAGTGGAGTGTCTAAGGGAAAATTAGCAGAAATAGACAATATAAGTGATGACCAAATAATGAAATAGTGTAAAAAGCGAAAATAAGAATTCTTTAGGGTTTTCTATTGATCATTTCATCTGTGAACAGTGATATTTTTCTTTATTCCTTCTTTTTTTAAAGATTTTATTTATGTATTTGGCACAGAGAGACAGCGAGAGAAGGACCACAAGCAGGGTGAGTGGGAGAGGGAGAAGCAGGCCTCCTGCTGAGCAGGGAGCCCAGTACAGGGCTCTATCCCAGAACCCTGGGATCATGACCTGAGCCTAAGCCAGATGCTTCGTGACTGAGCCCCCCAGGTGCCCCTCATTTTCTTTTCAATAGGATTTCTTTTATGTATTTTTTCTCTCCTAATTGTTCTGACTAGAATATCTAATACTGTGTTGATTGGAAGTTGATTGATAAAGAAGTTTCTTTATTACCTTGTTTCTGATTATAAAGGAGATGTTTTCATTCTTTTACTATTAAATATGTTAGGTTTCTGCTTTTTGTACATATATGGCCTTTATTCGGTAGGGGTAGTTTCTTTTTATTTCTACCATTGAGTGTTTTTAATCATGAAATGGTGCCCAGTATGCTCATATTCTTATTCTACATGAATTCATATGATCATATTTGATCTTCATTCTATTGATGTATAATCTTAAATTTATAGATTTCAGTATGTTGAAACACACTTGAATTCCAGGAAGAATTCTCACTTGATTATGTTGTAAAATAGTAGCAGGCATTTCTGATTCACTCTGCTTCCTTTTACCCTGGCATTTACATGGCTGTTCTTGAAGGCAGCGGCTGGTACTCTGCTTATAGTATCTTCCTTGGCTCTGCAAATGTGGCAGTGCTAGCGTTACAGAGAGTGTTGGATAATTTCCCTTCTCTTCGCCTCTTGGGAATGGTCTCATTACATGTTCCTTTGAATTATCCAGTGAATTCATCTGGCACAGGACTTTTCTTGGTTGGGCATTTCTTTTATTTTTCAATCCTACTCAGTAGTGGTAGATGAGAGTTTTTCGTTTTGTTTTGTTTTAAATTCATGATGGAGTCAGGTAGGTAATACATTTTCTAAAATTTATACACCTTGTTTGGTTATCTATCTCTGGGCGTGTAATTATCCATCATCACCTTATAATTTTTTTATTTGTATGGTATCAGTTATACTGTGTCTGCTTTCACTTCTTCAGTTCTGATTTTAGTTGGTCTTCTCTCTTTCATTCTTACTTGATTTAGTTAAAAGTATGTCAATGCTGTTGCTCTTTTCTGAAAACCAGCTCTTCCTATTGTTGATATTTTTCTGTTTTTGTTATATCTTATTTGATTTTAAGTTTAAATTTCCTCCCCGCTGCTGATTTTAGGCTCAAATGGTACTTTTCCTGAATTTTTTAGGTATGGGAAAGTGCTGTGTCCTTGAGTATGACAAGACTACAGAACTATCTTTTAGGCTATGTCACGGGTACATTGTCTGCAAGTTTATGTCTCCCTGGAGGAGTGAAGTTCTGATAATTCTTTCTCAGCCATCTTGCTGACGTTCTCTGATTGATTTTATTTTTCCATATTAGAAGTTTTCATTATATTCATCTGAGAGTAGTAAGTGGAATGATTTTACTTTTCTCTTATTCGATATCTTTCAGCTGTATCTTCACATGGCACCCAGAGTTTCCTGCCAAAGCTGTGCATAGAAGCTTCTTTCCAAAACGTGGCAGTGGGTAGATATAAACATAGTGCCCTTGAGGATTTACCCTTAATGATAGACTGGAAAAATGATGGGGAGAGTAAAGGGCATCAAAGATATCATGAAGGACATATCCAAACTGAGACAACTGTCCGTAATATGAATCTGACTACCCAAAATTGTGAAGGATATAAAACACCTTGGAAAACATCCCTTCTTAATCCTGCTTCTTCTGCAAAGCAGTGTCTTTCTGTAAGCAAGGGCTCAGATCAAGTGGTCAAACATACATATCTGGAGAATGAAAATTTGGAAAATCTGGAAAGTTACCTAGTCCCTGCTAAAAGTAATTATTTGAACCATTTTGAAAGTAGGATTGGATTGACCCTTGAGTCAAATATTTCTGAAAATCAGAAATTTAAAACTGAAGAACAGACTACTGTGTGGGATCCGTTTGAAAGGTCCTTCACCGAGCAGCTGACTCTCCAGAATTACCAGAACATATTCGATGAAAACGGAATTGTTCAATACAGTGAATCTGAGAGAAAATTTAACCTGGGTTCAAATATTAATATATGTCTGAGGACTCATTTTCCAGAGGATCGTTATAACTTTGATAAATTTGAGGAAGTCCTTTTTCAAAGCTCCAACCTTATTGTATATAAGAGTATGCCTATGGGACAGAATCCTTATAAATACCATGAATTTGGGAAATCTGTTAACCAGTCCTCCAGTGTTGGTGATTATCAGAGAATTCACATGGAAAAAAACTCATACAGATGTAATAAACCTGGGAACATGTTTAGTCAAGCCTCGGGACTAAATATACATAATACAGTTGGCACTGGGCAGGAAAGTTACATTTGTGAGGAATGTGGCAAAGCCTTCGACTGGCACTCAACACTATCTCAACATCAGCCAATGCATATTGGAGAGAAACCTTACCAGTGTGGACAATGTGGCAAGGCCTTTAACCAGAACTCAATGCTTACTCGACATCAAAGAATTCATACTGGAGAGAAACCTTACCAATGTGAACAGTGTGGTAAGGCCTTTAACCAGCACTCAAACCTTACTCAGCATCACAGAATTCATACTGGAGAGAAACCTTACAAATGTAAAGAATGTGGCCAGGCCTTTAACCATCACTCAAGCCTTACTCAACATCACAGAATTCACAGTGGTGAAAAACCTTACATATGTAAAGAATGTGGCAAAGCCTTTAACCTACACTCAAATCTTACTCAACATCACAGAATTCATACTGGAGAGAAACCTTACATATGTAAAGAATGTGGAAAGGCCTTTAATCGGCACTCATACCTTGTTCGACATCACAGAATTCATACTGGTGAGAGACCTTTTGTGTGCAAAGAATGTGGAAAGGCCTTTAACCAACACTCAAAGCTTACTGAACATCACAGAATTCATACTGGAGAGAGACCCTTCGTATGCAAAGATTGTGGAAAGGCCTTTAACCGGCACTCACACCTGACTCGGCATTACAGAATTCATACTGGAGAGAGACCTTACATATGTAAGGAATGTGGCCATGCTTTTATCCAGCACTCACACCTGCGTCAACATCACAGAACTCATACTTGAGGTCAGAAACCTTACCCAAGTAAAGAATGTGGGAAGGCCTTTAATCACTGTTCAACCTTTACTCATTACGACGGAATTCACAGTGGAGCCAACATTACAAATGTAAAGAACGTGAGAAAACATTCAAGGACGACTCACCCCTTACTCTACGTCAGAGAATTCATATTGGAGAGGAACCGTTAAATTGTTAAGAATGTGGCAAGGCCTTTAAGCAATGTTAAACCCCGATTCCTCATCAGAGAATGTATGCTGGAGTGGATTTTGCAAATATAAAGAATTTGGCATGGTCTTTAATAAGAGGTCAAGCCTCATTCAACATCTCAGAATTCACACTGAGGAAAAGTTATAAATGTAAAGAACATGGGCAAACTTTTAAGCTGCTCCACCCTTTTCTGTATCTCAGAGTTTATACTGAGGAGAAAGATTACAATACAAGGGGTATGTCAAGCCTCTAACTGGAACTCAACCTACTCAGTTATCATACAGGATAGAAACTGTGAAATGCAGACAAAGTTGCAGTGCCTTTAACTGGAATTCAATCTATACTCCGTATCCCCAAATGCATCCTATCAAACCCTAGATACATCATGACTGAGGAAAGACCTTCATTTTAAATATTAACTGTAGCAACCACCAGAGAGTGCATACACGAAAGTAACTTGAAAGATGTAAATATTTAGAAATGTATGTAAGTAAACATCAAATGTCAATAAATATCACAGAAATCGAGTAGAAAGCAGTACATGAGTCCATCTATTCAGACGTTACATCAAAATATTCCTTATAAGGAATAATACGAAGTTAAACACTTGTGTATATGCTATTATGCTTCAAAAGAACAAGTGGATGGATTTTTACATGAGTACAGTTAATTTTTGTATGTGCTTTTTTTTCCCATTGATCCTATCTGGGATTTGTGACTAGCAAATATTAATGTATTTGTCTCAGATCAGTTCAGAAAATTCATTTATTCCTAGTGGGTGTGTGGAAGGATGTGGCTGATTGTTGTTGTGTCAGAGATACGAGACACCCTTCTTCATTTGTTCGGACTCGATATCTAATTGTCCATGGAAGAGGGACGATGTAATACACAATATATGAAGAAAATCTAAATGCAGATGCTATTTGCAGTTATAACATTAATGTCAGTTATCATGAAAGAGGTGTTCAGAACAACATTCTTCTCCATTTATTAAACTAAAGAACCCCTGGATAGTATAAATAAAACATTTTACCATCTGGTCTCTGAGGAAAAAGAGGTGGCAGTCCAGTAAAATGTATCCTCATAATAGCTGTAGTTACAAGTGGAGAATGTCCAGGGATGCGGTTGAAATGAAATTCTCACGGATACCAGAAGAGGATAGTTAATTCTTCCCTAAAATGGTATATAATTGTATATACACATTTTTTAAGAATGACCTCATGCCTGAAAATTATGGAGATCACTACTTCCACACCATTATATCCGCAGACGAGTGCTTTTTAACACTTGTATTCTGCATTTTGCACAAGGATCATAGAGTGCATTTGAAATTCATAAATTAGTTCATGTGTGAGCTTAACATATTTTAATTAATAAAACATAATTGATCTTTAATGTATTACCATGGATGAGTAATGAATGATGTGTTATCCCACCACCGATGTTAACCTATCTAAAGGTTGTAGGTAACTGGTAGAATCTGTCACATATTTGGTAATAAGAGTGAAATAATATACATTGTCCTCCATTCTTTCATTGGCCTTAATGTTTAAGTACTGTGTGATTATTTTTCCCTAGTTTATCTAGTGCCATTTTCCCCTCTTACGGACTAGTTGGATATTATCGTGGATATGTTGCCGATTACATGGGGGTCTTAGTGTCTGATTAGCTCAAGTACTCCATAATAATGCTACTTGGGGTAGGTTTTGTGTAGCGAGGGCTTTTGCAGGGGTTTTGAGCTGACACCAGCCCCTCTTGCTAGTGCATTCCCTAGATAACACTCTGCAGAGTCATAGGTTCCTGTAACTTCTATTCACATCTCCAGTCCACCTTTGTGAGCGAACATGTGCCTGGAGTACCATGACTTTCCCTCATGTGTCCATGAGAGAAGACTCCCACGGAGCTTACCTAACCCTGTTTAGTTCGAATGCCCCAATCTGGACTTAGTCCTGGGACATTAAAGCACGGCACCATGGCCCCAAATAAAGGTACGTGCACCACCTCGTGTGTAAGGGTGTTGTTCTGACTTTTCTATGAAGTAAGCATGCACTCATACCAATGCTTGGTGTGTGATAGGTGCCCTAGAAGTAGGAGAAACCTCTTCCAGTAGGACTGTTAAGTAGCCTTAAGGAAGAGGTAGGAAATACAGAGGATGAGGAACTGGCATGAATTCTGTATGTGGAGAGAGGACCTCTTTCCTGGGTTGCACAACTGACCCCCTGTCTTTAGAAAAACAACTTCTCCTTATTTCTTGGCGATCTCCAGATCTGCAGCTCCATTTATCCTCATTTCCCATTCCAGCTGTTCAGGCATCACAGACATTCTTTGCTTGTGCTGTAGCTAGTTTCCTCAGTAAATACTGAATGGAGACTAGAGAAATGTAAGGCCCGTGGATGTTCAGACGTTGAACCCCAGGATGTAAAATACAAGGAAGACACCACCATCCTTAGATAAGATCTATTGAAAATATGTGAGGGGCGCCTGGGTGGATCAGTGGGTTAAGCATCTGCCTTCGACTCAGGTCATGATCTCGGGGTCCTGAGATGGAGCCCCTCATTGGTCTCCCTGCTCAGCGGGGAGCCTGCTTCTCCATCATTCTTGGCCTGACTCCCCCTACCTTATGCAGTCTCTCTCTCTTTCTGAAATAAATAAATAGATAAATAAATAAATAAAATCTTAAGGAAAAAAAAGTGTGAAGAACTCTTTACCGTGGGGGCAGGGCACCAGACAGAGGTGGCCCCCTCCAGCCTCTCCTAAGGCACAGTCAGCTTTGGGTTGGGTCATCTAATGAATGAATACATGCAATGTGGGTCTCTGAAGAGTAGGGAACTCCTGCTTTGTTTTCATGATTTCATTGAATTCCCGTGCGTTCCTAAGAACCAGATTCTTCTGGATGATCCTGATGACTGTTCACCCAGTTCTAGATCAGTGGTAACTGGTGGAGGAAAGGTAACGATGATGAAATCATTTGGGCGTATGAAATGTCACATGGTAGGGACGCCTGGGTGGCTCAGTGGGTTAAGCATATGCCTTCCACTCAGGTCATGATCCCAGGCTGCTGGGATCAAATCCCACATTGAGCTTCTTTGTCAGCGGGGAGCCTACTTCTCGCTATCCCTCTGCCTGCAGCTCCACCTGCTTGTGCTCTCTCTCTTTGATAAATGAATTTATTAAAAATCTTTTTTAAATCAAATCCCATGGTAAAGTAGATGTTAGAGATGAAGATTTTGGAACGGTGGCATAGGCAGGATCAGCAAGGCATGTCCTGTGGTTGCACCCAAGCATTAGTACCCCAGGTCCATGACCCCAGCCACGTTTAGAACCATTATTGATGGTGATATTTCATGAAGGTTCATGCACTGCTTGTGGAAGCTTCCACCCTTCAATCAGCCCCATGCCGGGTACGGTCCCGTTCTGGCTCTGTCTGTGCCATGTTGTTGGAGGTGTGGTTCAACAGTCCATGCCAGTGGCCATTTCTGTTCAGATATTCAGGCCGGAACGTTCATTGACTGATGAATGAATAAAGACTGTGTGCATGTTTGTGTGTGTTGGGGGGGGTAATGGAATATTCCACCATAAAAAGGAATTTAATCTTGCCATTTACAATGACATGGATGGCGCTAGAGAGTATTCTAAGCGAAAGATGTTAAAGAGAAATAAATTTTCAATCATATGTAGTATAGGAAGACAGGCAAATCCCGAAACAGCCTAAGTATAGAGAAGAAACTGGTATTTGCCAGAGTGGAGGTCAGTTGAGCAATGGGTTAAATAAATGAAGGGAATTAAGGAGTGCATTTGTGTTGAACAATGGGTATTGCATGGAATCATTGTCACTGTTGTACCCATGGAATTACTATTACAGTGTATATTAACTAACTGGAATTGAAAAAAAAATTCTTTTAAATGTATTGTACTTTACAGATTTAAGAAAAGTGCCCCCCCCTTTTTTTAAGATTTTATTTATTCATTTGAGAGAAAGAGAATGCATAAGCAGGGGAGAGGGAGAAGCAAACACTCCACTGAGCAGAGAGCCAGATGTGGGTCTCAGTCGCAGGACTCCTGAGCCACTCAGGTACCCCTAGAAAACTCTCAAGTTAACTGACATGTAGTAGGGCATAAAATATACCTCTGGAAGCCAATTGAAATATTTTGTCTTTTCTCTCTACCTGATTATTCCAGAATCCAGAAAGATGGAGTAACTATTATATTTTAGCCAAAATATGTGTTTGCAATTTCAATTTCAGTAAGGATCTGTTCTCATTGGGAGGAGACACAATTGAAAACACTGGGTATGGGGTGCCTGGGTGGCTCAGTGGGTTAAGCATCTGCCTTTGGCTCAGGTCTGTGGTCCCAGGGTCCTGGGATTGAGCCCCACATCGGACTCTGCTTGGCAGGAGGCCTGCTTCTCCCTCTCCCAGTCTCCAACTTGTGTTCCCTCTCTTGCTGTACCTCTGTCAAATAAATAAATAAAATCTTAAAAAAAAAAAAAAAAGAAGGAAAGGAAAACACTGGTTATATAACAAAGCCTTTGACTAGAATGTTCTAGCTGAGAAAGATCTGCATAGACTCATATGATGACAGCTATAAGGGACTGGGATTGACTTTATGGAGCCAATAAAACCCCCTTGGAAATACCAGCCTGACACCTTGTTTACTGAGTACCCAGCAGCTTACCAGGAGAACAAAGAAGGTAATTTCCTAAGAGGTGCAGGAATCTAGGGATAGTTACAGGTCTTCGTGAAGAGACGATTTACTCAGATCTGTTATTACTATAAACAAAGTCTTGTGGCAATTTCATGGCATGGCTCCTGGTGTGGAGACGCTATTGAAGATTAAATCCTATGATTCCTTATGAAAAGTTCCAGAAAAGCTATTTTTAAAGATTTGATAGGTCAAACTCTATTCTTCCTACATTTATGTAAATAATCAGGATAAGGTTCTAGTTTTTTGTTTTGGGTTTTGTTTTTTTTTTTTTTTTTAAGATTTTATTTATTTGAGAGAGCAAAAGAGAGAGAGAGCCTGAGGGTGGGAGAGTGGTGAGGGACAGAGGGAGAAGAGGCTTTCTGCCCTACAGGGAGCCTGGTGCAGGGCTCTATTCCAAAACTATGATATCATAACCTGAGCCAGAAGCAACCACTTAACCCACTGAGCCATGCGGGCGCCCCCCAGGACAAGTTTTTTTTTGTTAGACTTCTTTTGCAAACAAATCATTGTTAGTTTGGCTACCTTCAGTAAAAATGGAGATGATTATAGAGAAAAATATGTCTCAGTAACACACGTTTGTAGTTATGAGTTTTTTTTTTTTTTTAAGATTTCATTTATTTATTTAAGAGAGAGACAGTGAGAGAGAGCATGAGCGAGGAGAAGGTCAGAGGGAAAAGCAGACTCTCCATGGAGCTGGGAGCCTGATGTGGGACTTGATCCCGGAACTCCAGGATCATGACCTGAGCTGAAGGAAGTCATCCAACCAACTGAGCCACCCAGGCGTCCCTGTAGTTATGAGTTTTTAATACTATTAATCATCAAATGGACGACATCCTGATTTCCTGTGGAGTCTTCTAATGCCAGGCTTTGAGTCCCCAAACTAACGTGATTTTTTAAAAGATTGATTTATTTGAGAGAGAGAGAGCACACGGGGTGAGGGACAGAGGGAGAGTGAAAATCCCAAGAAGCTTCCATGATGACCATGGAGCCCGATGCGGGGCTCGATCTCACAACCCTGAGATCATGACCTGAGCTGAAACCAAGAGCCAGATGCTTAATGGACAGTACCACCCAAGTGCCCTGGACATTTTAATATTTCTCCCACCTTTCTGACTTGTAATCATTTGAGAACTAAAATAGCCTTTTCCCCTGTAGCTCTGCAAACGTAATAGAAATATCTTGATGTACAGAAATCATGGTAGTAGGTCATGTATAGACAGTCCTCGTGTTGTGGCTCTATGGTCTGCTGAAAGTATTACCAGATGCACTTGAAAAATAAACAAGGAACATCTGTCAGATTGCCCCTACTTACCCTCCCTCTACCCCAAGATGCTTCAAGTATATCATCTAGAAGTCTGTTCAGCTGGCTACCCTTAGAAATCAGAATCTGGCAGGACGCCTAGGTGGCTCGGTTGGTTAAGTGTCTGCCTTCAGCTCAGGTCATGATCCCGAGGTCCTGGGATGGAGCCCCATGTGGCACTGGACATCCTGCTCAGCAGGGAGTCTGCCTCTCCCTCCTGCCCCTCCCCCTGCTCATGGTCTCTCTCTCTCTCTAATAATGAAATAAAATTATTAAAAAAAAATCAGAACCTGGCTTAACATTTGATCTAATCATTAAGCACAGTTCCTTTGTTTTCCTATCAATGTCTCGTTTCATGGTTACTTGAACCCCTGGGCTACCTTTGAAACAGACCTGCATCATTGCCTCCTGAAATGAGTTTTGACTTTCACTGACCTATTGTCTAGTGGAAAGTCCTGGATCATGTCCAGGACATGTCCATCAAGACCGGACATGAAGCATCTACCAGGTCAACTTTTATACATGAACGTCCCAAGGAAGTTCAGATGGAGGACCGAAGGGGTTCAGAGCGGCATCTCCATCCCTTCCTGCTCCCTCCCTCCCCCGTCACCCAGTGCACCACTTTGGCCTTCAGATAATTTGAGTTAAGAACCCGCAGGCTCAGGAAACCACTCCCTCCCCTCTTAACCACACAAAATAATCTAAAATGGCGGTGGGCGTGGTGGTGGTGGTGGTGATGTCTTTCCCCGAATAAGAGTTACTAACAGAATGTTAACCTCTGGGACCCATCTGTAATCGCAAATATGTACCAAATATCTGGTCTTTGTCCTGCCCTGTGAGGTGTTTTCCTGCTCCAGGCCCCTGCTCTCCTTTCCTTAGTTCAGGATGACATTCGTACCTCATCTTGCCTGACAGTCTTTGGAACTTCTATCCAGTCTATCTGGATTGCCTGTACTAACACACATTTAATTTGATTTTCTCCTGGTAATCTGTAGTGTTAATTTGATTCTTAGTCCAACCGGAAGGACCTTGGAGGAGACAAGGACTCTTGTTCTCTGACAGGATTTAATTTTAATGCCTTATTTCCCAGCATCCTATTTACAGTATGAAAGGAAGGTACAGCAGTCAGAAGTACTTGTCCGGTGCTTGACATGTTTTAGCTCAGATTTTGTCACTGTTTCAGAAAGTCCATTCTCCGTTTCCTGCATGGCAACTGCTCTCTCAGTGTCTCCTTTAAAAGGTTCCAAGCAGTAGTCAAAATGGGTACCACACTCAATTGTTTCGTTTACGAGTTGGCTCTCTGGAGGACAGTGCATAAGTACACAAATGAAGAATTTCAGGGGGTCCTCATGTAAGCCACCGCAGCCTTCAGATCATCACGAGTACAATTTTCTATTTACTTAGAGACTCGAGCCTACGTAATGTGTATGTGAAAAACATCAACCCCACCAGATTGTTGGAAGGTGGTTCTCCATCACTTCCCACTGGGATGGCTTATGGTGCATCCTAGTGGGGAGAGACACCCAGCACTACCTGTGGGGTTTTATGTGGGGATGAATGCACTCACTAGAGTGGTCTTGCTCTTTCACGTGTCACCTTGGAGAAGGTTAACTATTTCCTATCTGGTTTCCTCTGGAGTTAACTTGCCTAAATTCAGAGTGCTCAGTGTGCTAAATGGCTGATTCTTCTACGCTTCCCCAGATGGGCCAGCTAAACCATTCGCGTTGTGAATGGGAATCTCTAAATATTTAGTTATTTATTTATTTGATGCAGGAAGAGAGAGCAGGGGGAGCGGGAGAGGGAGAAGCAGGCTCACTGTCGAGCAAGGAGCCCAAAGTGGGACTCAATCCCAGGACCCTGGAATCATGACCTGAGCTGAAGGCAGATGCTTAACTCACTGAAGCACCCAGGAGCCCCAGAATCTCATCTACAGAATGTATTAAGCACTTAAATGGACCACATTGTGCAGAATTTTAAGATTCTAAGAGGCAGATGCATCTGTACCGGCCATCTGCAGTCTGTTCTGCTCCTGACTCTAAAATATGGTGGCCATGAATAATTACAATAGAAAATCAACCTTCCTTTGAAGAGAGTAGTAACTAAACACCAACTAGTTTTGTAAGCAGGCAGCCTAATGGGCTGCAAGTGGGCAGGTAGATCAGACACCATTTCCCATGGCCAGCCACAAAAACAACGTCAACAACACAAGCACACAACCAGAACCACAGAACTTCTCAGATTCTGTAAACTGTCATAAGCGGTAGAGGACTAGTCCTCCCCAAAGTGAGTTTATGATGAAATTCCATTCCAGTAATAAGAAATCTCTCTGATGTTGTCACATGCCAATTTATTTACCAAGAGAAGTCTGTCCAGCCAGATGCCTTATTTCATTGCAAAATGAAAGTGCCACACTCAAGATTCATTTCACATGTTCCATCATAATTTTCTTGAAGGTAACTTTTTGATATGCATGGTCTAAACTAAGCTGTTTTCTTGTTGTCCGTGAGTGTTTAGTTCAAAATTTTATTTTGTACATTTAAAATAGAGCAATTGGGGCACCTGGGTGGCTCAGTTGTTAAGCGTCTGCCTAAGGCTCAGATCATGATCCCGGGGTCCTGGGATCAAGCCCTGTGTTGGGCTCTCTGTTAATGGGAAGCCTGCTTCTCTCTCTCTCACTCCCCCTGCTTGTGTTCCCTCTTTCCCTGTGTCTCTCTGTGTCAAGTGAATAGATAAAATCTAGAAAGAAAGAGAGAAAGAGGGAAAGAGATTGCTTTTGACATGAATTTTTGCTTACATATATATTTGTAGGTTGAGACCAAATGGGCCAAGTCTTGGATAGGTGGCTTCTGTGATGTGTCTATATCAGAAGAAACGTTAAAGGGTGGCTAATATTAGAGTCCTGAGAAACTTCTTGCTTTAAAATTCATACTTCTGGTGCTCTATATAATAGGATATATTAAACTAACGATTTGTGTATATAGTATGTCCGCATTTTCTTTTTTTTAAAGATTTTATTTATTTATTTGACAGACAGAGATCACAAGTAGGCAGAGAAACAGGCAGAGAGAAAGAGGGGAGGAAGCAGGCTCCCTGCTGAGCAGAGAGCCCAGTGCGGAACTCGGTCCCAGGACCCTGGAATCATGACCTGAGCCGAAGGCAGAGGCTTTAGCCCACTGAGCCACCCAGGCGCCCTTATGTCCGCATTTTCTGATGACTTTTCTTGCATCTATTTTTAATAACAATTATTGTACAGGTTTGGCAGTTACACTCTTCAGGCCAATACAGTCCAGATTGTATAAATTTATAAAAGACATTTTAAAACTCCTCATTCTTCTTCGTTCAAGACAAAAGCACATCAATGCTAGTGTCGGGTTCAGAGGGAAGATATATTTCTCCTGAATATCTGAGAAAATGGGAAGTCCTTTTGAGAAAATCTGGTAACGTAATAATCCTAGTCTCATGGCACTAATGGAAAGAGGACCTCATCCACTTTCCGTGATTTACTGGTCCCTACTGACCTTAAATTGGACCACTGTAGTAATTCATGTATGCTGGAACTTCTGAACGTGAAGCCCTGGGATCTCTACTTGTTTTGTGTTCTGAATCAGCAAGAATATTTAAATTTGACAATGTAGGATTGGAAGTGTCGAGGGCTTTCTTTAGCCACTGAGCAAAATGATGTCTCCACTTCATTTACTGTGACTCACTTGCACTCTGTGTGCTTTGTATATGTCATACTTATTTCAATATAAATTAAATTCTTCTTTTCCTGTATTGTTATATATTCCTATTTCATTGATGTGCAAATCAAATTGTGTCATAAAAACCTCTCCATATTTACGTATATTTAAAGATGTTATTTAAGAAAAAAACCGTTACAAGTTAGAATTCAGCCTTCCATTGCCCCTCATTGCCTTTTCATTAGAATGAGGCGAATTTGAACAATTCTATTGTCATAAACTCCTCACAAATAAGACAATTGGTGTAATTTTGTGGCCTAAGGTGAAACTGGAAAAAAAAACAGAAAAAACAAATTACAGACCCATGAGGCCATGCCAGCAGCCATTAATTCATACCTTTTGCTGCCGCTTTACCTTGGGAGGTATCTTCTACCTCAAAAGACTTTAAATCAGAGAGAATGTTTCTTCTTAATGTTAGAGGTTTTTTGAGGTATATCCCATAATTACACTGTAGAGTAGTGCTGGTTAGCCACTTGTAAGCTAGTGGGGTCACATTCCTATGTCTTGAGCCTAGGCTACATATCCCTTGTGCCTGGGGACATACACAGCTGTGCCTGGGGACATAGGACCTGTGGTGTGCTTTCTCTCACCTGAACTGACAAGATCAGTGCTGGCTTTGTGAAACCAACTTTGTGTCGATTCTGTCAGAGAGCTTGAATTTCTGTCCCCTCCAAGGTCCTTCTGTCTGGACAAAGAATCCAATTGAAGTGTGACAGATTGACAGGATGGATCAAATTAGATGTCATAAGCAGAAGGAACCGCACAGACATGGAAATCTCAAAGACATTCAGGCTAAATGAGGTATATATTCACGTCATCCTTTATATGGAGGACGGCCTGGGACTTTGAAGTAGAGAAATGCACTTCCCAGAGCCAGAAGACAAAGAGCAGACGTTGGGTAATTAGATGTGTGTCCTGTCATCAGATGGGTCACTCAGATAAAATTCTTCTCTGGTAGTCACTAAAGTGTTAAGTATATTTAAGTTATTGGAAAAACAATTTCCGGAGTTTTCTCAGCTTGCAGATTTGAAACTTAATACTTGTTAAGCAGCCGCTTCCACAGCTTTCTCTGTTCTAAGACCCTGGCACTCCTTCTCTCTCTCTCTCTCTCTTTCTATCTTTCTTTCCTTCCTCCCTCCCTCCCTCCCTTCCTTCCTTCACGCTATTCATGACACTAGGTCAGGCACTTAAGTGAAATCATATGTATCTGTTCCTGTGACGCATTTATTTCACTTAACGCCATCACGTTTTAACCATGTTGTATGATGTGACAAGATGTGTCTCCTTTTCCAAAGCTGAATATTATTCCAGTGCACGCATATGCTACATTTTCTTTATGCATCCTTGAATAGTTCTGTTGCTTTCATTTATTATTGGCTTTTCTGAATGATGCTGCTGTGAATCTGCTTATGCAAAAATCTTTTGCAGATCCTACTTTGAATTCTTTTCATTATATACTGTCAAGTGGGATGGCTGAGTCATATGATAATATGATTTATAAGTTTTGAGGAATCTCTATTCTGTTTTCCAAAATGATTACACCATTTGCATTTCCTCTAGCAGTGCATAAGTGTTTCAATCTCTTCTCATCCTTTCCAACATACATAGGTTTTTTGGAAGTGGGATCTAAACAGGTGTGAGGTGAGGAGTCACTGCTTGAATGTATTCCTCTAATGAATGGTGACTTTGAGCATCTTTCACATCTTTGTCCATTGGTTGTAAACTGTGTCCAGTTCATAATAATGCTAGTTGCTGTTTGGTTGTTGTTGGCTAAAGTTCTTTCTCTATTCTTTTTTTTTTTTTTTTTTTTTAAGATTTTATTTATTTATTTTGACAGAGAGAAATCACAAGTAGACGGAGAGGCAGGCAGAGAGAGAGAGAGGGAAGCAGGCTCCCTGCTGAGCAGAGAGCCCGATGCGGGACTCGATCCCAGGACCCTGAGATCATGACCTGAGCCGAAGGCAGTGGCTTAACCCACTGAGCCACCCAGGCGCCCCTCTTTCTCTATTCTTGACATTGAATCCTTATGCTCTAGAGACAAGTTTCCTCCCATTTCTCAGGTTGCCTTTATTTTTTTTTTTTAAAGATTTTATTTATTTATCTGACAGAGAGAGATCACAAGTAGGTAGAGAGGCAGGCAGAGAGAGAGAGAGAGGGAAGAAGGCTCTCAGGTTGCCTTTAAACTTCACTGAATGTTTCCTTACAATTATTTTATCTGATTTCCATGTGTCTGAATATGTTGTGTTTCATTTCATTAGTCTCAAGATACCTACTGGTTATTTTTTTAAATCTCACATTAACCAGGGCGCCTGGGTGGCTCAGTGGGTTAAGCCTCTGCCTTCGGCTCAGGTCATGATCTCAGGGTCCTGGGATCAAGCCCTGCATCAGGCTCTCTGCTCAGTGGGGAGCCTGCTTCCCACCCCCCCCCACCCCGCCTCTCAGCCTACTTGTGATCTCTCTGTCAAATAAATAAATAAATAATGAAAAAAAATTTTCACGTTAACCTGTTGATTTTTCAAGAGCATGTTGTTCGATTTCCAAATATTTGTGGCATTTCCAATGTCCCATCTGCTGTTTATTCTTAAATTCATGCCACGGTGGTCAGAAAAGATACTGGTATGAGATCAGTCTTCTTAATTTTGTTAAGACTTGTAGGCAAACAGGTTGTCTGTACCAGAGAGTGTTCCATGTGTGGTTGAGAAGATTGTCTATTTTGTTGTTGCTTGGTAGGATTGTCTGTATATGACATTAGATGTAATTGGTCTTTTATGTTATTCAGGTGCTCTCCCTGGTAGGCTTGAGTGTGGTCTTTCTGTCCAGTTAATGTATTAGCTTCTGCCACTACCATGACGCTGTTGATTTCTTGCTTCAGTTCCGTCTTGGATGTTTCACAAACATGGGACCTCTGATGTTAGGTGCACACATAATTATAATTGTTATGGTATCTGGGTAATTTCATTTCTTTATGTATATTGTCATTTCTTTGCACTGACACTCTGTGAACTTAATGTGTGTGTTTGTCTGATATTAGTATGGCTACCCGTACTTTTTTTTTTTTGCCTTTGCTTTCCATTTGCACAAAATGTACTTTTATATACTTTGACTTGTATCTTAAGTGCGTCTTTAGATTTAATGTGATTCTTGTAAATGGGAGGTCGGTGGATGTTGTGTTTAAACACTCATCAACCTTATGGCTTTTTTCTTTTTTTTTTAAGATTTATTTAATCCAGGGAGGTGGAGGAGGGATAGTGCAGGCCAGGGGATGGGAGGGTGGGGGGGTGTCCAAAGCCACCTTCACACTGTGTGTGGAGCTGACTCTGGCCTGATCTCACAATCCTGAGATCAAGACCTGAGCTAAAACCAAGAATTGGATGCTTGGGCGCCTGGGTGGCTCAGTGGGTTAAGCCACTGCCTTCGGCTCAGGTCATGATCTCAGGGTCCTGGGATCAAGTCCCACATTGGACTCTCTGCTCAGAAGGGAACCTGCTTCCTCCTCTCTCTCTGCCTGCCTCTCTGCCTACTTGTGATCTCTCTCTGTCAAATAAATAAATAAAAACCTTTAAAATTAAAAAAAAAAAAGAATTGGATGCTTAACCACCTGTACCACCCAGGTGCCCTTATTTTATGCCTTTTAATGGGTGAAATTTAATGTACTTACTGAGAACATAATTTCTGAAAGGGAAAGACTATGGCTGTTGTGTTTTCAGTTTTCTGAACTTCTTATGGCTATTTTATCCCCTTTTCCCTCTCTTATCGTGTTCCATTATGTTTCTTTGATATTTGTAATGACAGCTTTCACACCATTTTCTCTTCCTTTATAGTTTTTTTTTCCTTTCACCTTGGAGATTACTTAAAACCTCTCCAAGCTGTGACAAACCATTTTAACTTGATATTGTCAGTAGCATACAAAATTCTGCTACTTTTTGTGTCCCCCCCCCCTTACTGTCGTTATGTCACCAGTAACTCAAATCCTATCTTTTATGTTATATACTCCATAATTTATACATATCATTTTTTTGCTTTTCTTCTTTTTCTTTTTTTTTTTTTTTTAAGATTTTTATTTATTTGACAGAAATCACAAGTAGGCAGAGAGGCAAGCAGAGAGAGAGAAGGAAGCAGGCTCCCTGCTGAGCAGAGATACCGATGCAGGGCTTGATCCCAGGACTCTGGGATCATGACCCGAGCCGAAGGCAGAGGCTGAGCCACCCAGGCGCCCCTCTTCTTTCTTTTTTTTTTTTTTTTAAGAGAGAGAGAAAGGGAGAGAGAGAACATGCCTGGGCAGGGGGAGGGGCAGAAAGAGAATCTCAATCTGAACCAAAATCGAGAGTTGAGCACTTAACAGATTGAGCCACCCAGGCACCCCATTAGTTATGCTCTTATAATAAAAATCATCAAATGCCAGTTCATAGTGAGAATTCTATATCTGCATCTATTCTGAATTATAACATTTATTACCATTTGCCTCTATGTGTTTCCTATCTTATCTGATGAGATATTTGAATAAATTCCAATTCACTCTAAGTTGGATTATTTTGATGAAAGAATGCGATGAGAACTGTATTTATGGGTGATCCCAGAAAGCTGGAGGAGGACATTCAGGGAAGTGAGAACTGGAAGACCAGGAAGCCATAACAGACTGTTAATGTACTTATTTATTTATGGATAAGAAGACTGTGTTTTGTGTGTATCTGTGTCACACCACTAACATCACCACAAATATAGAGGGTTTGTAAGAGTGACTTATCTGTGCATAATTCACGGATAACCTGTGACTTAGTCATTAGAGAGGCTATCATATCTAGCATGGGACTCACCTGATGCACTTGTAAACATCTCAGATTTCTAGGCTTCCTCCCATGTTATCATTTCATTAGTTCTGGGCTGGGCTGTAACCACCCCCACACACACACATCATTTGCTGTTCTTGCAAGTACTCAAGTGATGCCAGTGGGGCCTGTTTTGGGAACCTACTTTGAGAATGACACTCTGTGGGCATCCAAATGGTGGTCATCCTCAATGAAGATACTCACCCATAAAAAACACAGTCAGATAAACAGATGAGCATGAATTGTTTTAAGTGGACTCTGGTCTTGGTTCTGCAGATATGACAGTGGGTCATGTGTAGCCTGGGCTTCTGTCCAGGGCTGGAACTTAGACTCTCATGTCTGAGACCATGGAAGCTGTTCTGTGTGAAGTCTTCTGGATGAAGGATTGATTGTTTGATTGTTTGATGGGAGAGAACCCAAGAACAGATCTTCTGGAAGAGCATTTCAATGCCTCTTGTTGCTGTAGGCACCCAGGTTCAAATGCTGGCTCTACCAACATTTATATGATCACTAAACCTTTTTTAACTAAACTATTTTGGTCAATTATAAAGAAAAAAAAATTCTGTGAAGGGGTAAACACAGTTCTTCCCTATTATGTATATGTCTTTTGTGTCCCTCTTACTACATACACAGAGCATTTTACTTCTGACACTTATGTCACAAATATGGGGTGGGGGTCCTTTCCCCACAACAACAAGCAGGTCTCCAGCATCAGCTGGACATTTTGCAGTTTAATTCAGTTTGGACACTATTTACCCAGAGATTTTGGTCAGGTCCCACAGGTAAGAGCTCAGTCTCACAGATTGCTCCCACCCCACCCCCAAAATACTTTCACACCCTATTTACAAGCTCACACTGTTATGCATACACATGAATGACCGGGTCTGTAGATTGGAGTTTCCAATAATCTCGTTCTTGGGTTCAGTGAATTTGCTAGAGCATCTCACAAACCTCAGGGAAACACTTATGTTCACCAGCTTATTAAAGGGTATGATAAAGGATACAGATGAAGAAACACATAGTGTGAAGTCACGGAGGGTCCCATAATCATGAGCTTTTGTCTCCATGAAGTTAGAGTTTGTGACCTTCCCTGTGTGGATGTGTTCACCAGCCTGTAATCTGTCCCAACTCCATACAGTTGGGACTTTATAGAGACTTCTTCATGTACACATGACCAGTCATAATTCCATTTGCAGCCCTTCTCCAAAGTAAGGGGTTGGGGAGATGAAGCTTGAGTGTTCCAAGCTGCTGGTCATGGCTTGGTCTTTCTGGTGGCCAGCTCCCATCTAGGATCCCACCCAGAGCCAATTCCCTAGACTAAGAGACACTCCTAGTGCTGTTATCATTTAGGAATTAAAAGAGTTTTAGCAGCCCTGGGTCAGGGAGAGTTCAAAGACAAATACTAGAACGTGGATGCTCCTAGTGCTCTTATCATTTGGGAACTTACAAGGATGTTAGGACCTTTGTGCCCAAATCAGGGTCAGTCCAATTATACATTTATTCTATTATCTGACACAGTAAAAAAGGAATAATAGTAGTCCAGAAGCATAAAGTCATGAACATTAAAATCATTAGACTAAAGCATTAGAAACAGTGGGCTGTATCTTGTAAACACTATAGAATGACTTTAGACTTTGGTCAACCTTGTAGGTTTCATCTTTCTTTTTTTTTTTTTTTTTTTTTTTTTAAAGATTTTATTTATTTGACAGACAGAGATTACACGTAGACAGAGAGGCAGGCTGAGAGAGAGAGAGGGAAGCAGGCTCCCTGCTGAGCAGAGAGCCCGATGCGGGACTCGATCCCAGGACCCCGGGATCATGACCTGAGCCGAAGGCAGCGGCTCAACCCACTGAGCCACCCAGGCACCCAGGTTTCATCTTTCATGAAAAACATTGCCTATGACTCATGTTTCCCTGCTGATTTTCTGCATGTGAATGTAAATATTGAATCCTGGAAATTAGCATTTGAGTATTTGACATTGGGAATGATCTTCCTGGTCCAGATTCTCCCTGGAAAACCGCAGGAGTTCTACCTCGTATGTCATCATTTCCTCTACTGGGGGGAACCAGGGCAAGTCTGAGAGGTTTTTCTCAGTCATCTGACTGTAGCCAAGTGTCGGTCCTTCTTCAAAAGGTATCTCAGACACCTTGGCAGCTTTTGATTTGCAACTTTTTCTCTACATTATTGGACACACTCACTTTCTAGTTTCACAGAGAGTCCAGAGGTATGTCCATTGACAACTCTGGCCCTTTGAGTGTCTTCCAAGCCATCACCATCAGTCTCAGGAACTCCAGGTGGGCAAAGCATTAAGGAACAGTCCGACATTCAGTTGGCCCCTCCAGTGTCCAGTGCTGGATCCTCCCTGAGCGGGTCAGGGTCATACCACAGTTCCTATGTATGTATGAGACAAAAAGTAGAACAAATACACACGAACATTGTAGGCTTTGGATCCTGTTCTCTACCTTCTTTTTTTTTTCTTAAAGATTTTTATTTATTTATCTGACAGACAGAGATCACAAGTAGGCAGAGAGGCAGGCAGAGAGAGAGGAGGAAGCAGGCTCCCTACTGAGCAGAGAGCCCGATGTGGGACTCGATCCCAGGACCCTGGGATCATGACCTGAGCCAAAGGCAGAGGCTTTAACCCACTGAGCCACCCAGGCGTCCCTACTCTACCTTCTGAGGAACACATAGACTTACTCTATGCAGCCTTCAGCTAGGCCTCAGATGTTTTCTGCTTGGGACTCATTCTGGTTTTCCTCTGTGCATGCACAAGTGGGGGCCTAACACTTTCCTCAGACCAATACCACACCAAGAACCTCTCCTGAAAAAATAGCTACCCCAAGCATTTTTGTCCTGGAAAATGCTGTTGCAATTTTTTATATCTTCCTTTTTTTCCATCATTGTAATTTTTATCTTTTTCACTAGACTATGTGAAGGGAAGCAAACAAATTGTTCTTAATCAATGCATGTTTCCAAATTGCCATCCTCATTCATTTTTTTTAGAAGGGCTGTTTTTTTTTGAAGATTTTATTTAAATTCAAGTTAGTTAACAGATAGTGTGTTATTAAATTCAGGGGTAGAATTTAGTGGTTTGAGAGTGGCATATAATACCTAGAGCTCATTACATCAAGTGCCCTTCACCCAGTTATCCCGTCCCCCACTCACTTCCCCTCCAGCAGCCTTTGGTTTGTTCCCTAGAGTTCAGGATCTCTTATGGTTTGCCTCCCTCTTTGTTTTTATCTTATTTCATTTTTGCTTCCCTTCCCCTCTGTTCATCTGTTTTGTTTCTTAAATTCCACATATGAGTGAACTCATAATATTCATCTTACTCTGACTGGCTAATTTCACTTAGGGTAATACACTCATGTTCTATCCTCATCGTTTCAAATAGCCAGATTTCATTCTTTTTAATGGCTGAGTAATACTCAGTTGTGTGTGTGTGTATATATATATATATATATATATATATACCACATCTTCTTTATCTGACGTCCATAGATGGACATCTGGGCTCTGTCCACAGTTTGGCTATTGTGGACATTGCTGCTATAAACATTGGGTGCAGGTGCCCCTTCAAGTCACTATTTTCATATCCTTTGGATAAATACCCTGTAATGTAATTGCTGGATCATAGGGTAGCTCTATTTTTAACTTTTTAAGGAAACTCCGTAGTTTTCCAAAGTGGTTACAGCAGCTTGCCTTCCCACCAACAGCAGAGGAGGGTTCCCCTTTCTCCGCATCCTCTCCAATACCTGTTGTTTCCTGACTTGTTAATTTTAGCCATTCTGACTGGTGTGAGATGGTGTCTCACTGTGGTTTTGATTTGTATTTCCCTGACGATGAGTGATGTTAAGTACTTTTTTAATGTGTCTGTTAGCCATTTGTGTGGCTTCTTTGGAGAAATGTCTGCTCTTCTTTCCTTTTCTTGACTGGATTTTTTGTTTTTTTAATTATTTGGTTTGATAAGTTCTGCATAGATTTTGGATGCTAGCCCTTTATCTGATATGTCATTGCAAATATCTAATAGGTTCCTTATTAGTTTTGTTGATTCTTTCCTTTGCTGTGCAGAAGGTTTTTATCTTGATGAAGTCCCTATAGTTCATTTTTTGCTTTTGTTTCTCTTGTCTCCAGAGACATATCTAGTAAGTAAGAAGTTGTTGTGGCTGAAATCAAAGAGGTCGTTGCCTGTGTTCTCCTCTAGGATTTTGATGGATTCCTATCTCACATTTAGGTCTTTTATCCCTTTTGAATGTATTTGTGTATATGGTGTAAAAGAGTGGTTTAGTTTCATCCTTCTTCATGTTACTTTCCAATTTTCCCAACATCATTTGTTGAAGAGATCATCTTTTTTCCACTGGATATTCTCCTGCTTTGTCGAAGATTAGTTGACCATAGAGTTGAGGGTCCATCTCTGGGTTGTCTTTTCTTTTGCATTGATCTATGTGTCTATTTTTGTGCTAGTACAATACTGTCCGGATGACTACAGCTTTGTAATACAGCTTGAAGTCTGGAACTGTGATGCCTCCAGCTTTGGTTTTCTTTTTCAACATTTCTTTGGCTATTCGGGATCTTTTCTGGTTCCATACAAATTTTAGAGTTATTTGTTCTAGCTCTGTGAAAAATACTCATATCATTTTGATAGGGATTGCATTGAATATGTAAACTGTCAGCCCCTTTATTCTCTGAATGATGACCACTCTCTATCCAGGTCTTCCTCGGTACCCTGGGTGAATCAGAAAACTTACTCATCTGGGGAGAAAAATGTAGTCTGTTTTCCTCCAAGTCAGTCATTTATATGCTCATGCTTCACAGAGTGTTATGTACACTTACAAGCTAGTGACATTGTAGGTAAAATTGAGAATAATATAGAGAATCTATTCTAGTAATAGATAATTATAGCTATCCAATGAATCTTTTAAAAATTATTATGTAATTATCCACACAATTGTGTTGTATTAATGGTCCCAGGAGATAAGGTCAGAGTCCAGTCAGTAATGTAACAGTGTCTCCTGAAAGAATGTAGAGATACCCAAAATATCTCTGAATGGGTACCTTTCAATATGAGATGTCATATTTGCCTAACATTTTCCTGAGTGTGAGCTTGTGAAGACAGTTCCACAAAGGTGGTTAGCAAGGTTGACGGTCCTTCAAAAACCTGGCACTCCTAATGGTCAGTGGGGAATCTCTAAGTGGCAACAAGCGTAAACATTGAAACCTACCACACTAGGTCCTGCTTTAAAGCAAACTCCAGAGAGGAGAAGATCCTTTAACACTGCGGGGTTAAGACCCACAAAATATCTGGAATCATGACCACAACTACAGCTGCCTGTCAACTGTGTTAACTGAAGTAGAGACTTCTTACTCAAGAGAGCCCTGCCCAGGAACAGGATACATCACACCTGCATCAAAGGATATCGATCCACCAGGACAGGTCTGTGCCCTAACGTGATGGCCCAGACTCAGCCCAAGGTTTCTGCTGCCTGGATCCCTATGGGGACATCAGTTCCGTCTCATGGGGGACACACTCCTCAGTACCAGGGACTCTTTGGAATATTTAGTGATGTCCTGTGTAGACTGGTATTAGACTGTCACCAGAACTTGAATCTGCTTCCATCTCAGAGAAAGAAGAATGAGTCATCCCGGGTCCTCTCCTCCCTCCAGAGAAGGAGTCTCCTTTGTGGTTCCCAATGAGAGGTGTTCCAGGGTCCTCATACTGTGGTAAAGACACTGACTGAGCAAGTACAGAGATGCAAACAGATAGAACTTGATTATTTCCATGGCATTCGGTCATTAGAAAACAGATAAAGAGTCATGATGCCTACCATCCAGTAACTTTTAGGTTAGAGCAAGTGGGAATTGTTGAATTCAGGATTGTGGGGTCAAGATGAGAAAGATGTGGTGCACAGGGCACTTTGCTTCTGCCTGGGAACTCCCAACAGGCCAGTTCCTTCTCTGTGCAATGGTGTGAGCTCTGGTGTGAGCTCTGGTGTCACACCTGAGGGGCTATCCATGGACCAGAGTGTTTAGTAGCAATAATAGTATTTGTTGTACATTTTTGTTAAGAATGGAAGCTTTCTAATATAATTCTCCCTGAAAATCTAAGCATTTATGTTAACTTGCTTCTCATTGTATGAGTAGACAAAGAAGAGACAAAATAGATTAAAATAATATGAATGCTGGGCATTGAATCTCTTTGGGCAGGCTTAGGAATGACGGAGCTGGAAGTACCCCCAGAGGCAGGGGGATCAGAGCCTACATCCAGCCCTCAACCACAGCCAAAGCACATCATCCATCTCCCACCCCGGGCCCACCCCCACGTTCTCAGGCTGTGTTTAAGTCTGGCCTGGCTAAGGGAGCTCCTTTCTTCCCAGGACAGATTAGAGAAGATCAAACTCTGAGTGGCTGTTCCTTTCATCTCTCCAGGGCTGGTGCTCACAATGCCCAAAACCCGGAATCAGAAGAATGAGAGCAAAGGACTATGTATCTTAGTGCCTTCATTTCTGTTTTTAAGTCCCGTGCTTCGCAAGTCTTTCACTCAGAATCCTGTTTTCCATTCCTGCAGATTGAATAGTCACTCAAGTAACAAAATAGAAATATTTGTATACATTACAACATGGTTAAAATAACCTAGCTAATGAACATGTCAATCACCTCAAAGTACTAGAAATTTTTTTATTTTTGATGTTTTAATTTTTCTAAGAACATCTAAGATATACTGTCTTAGCAAATTTCAAATATTAAAAGACACAGAATTATCGGTAGTCACCATGCTGTAGCTCAGATCTCTAGAACTTACTCATCTTGCATAAATGAAGTTTTGTCCCATTTGACCAACACCTCCCACTTTGCCATCAGCCACCTCTTGGCATCACATTTCTACTTTGCTTTTAGGAGTTCAGTTTCATTAGATTTCAGATATAATTGAAATAATGCAGTATTTGCCATTTTGTGTGGCTTATTCCACTTAGCGTAATATCCTCCATGCTCACCCCCACTGTCCAGATGGAAGGATGTCCTTCTTCTAAGCCGAGTTTTGTATAGATAGATACAGAGATCAATATTATATATTATTTTTGATATGTATTTTGGTACATATATCATAAATATTTCATATATATATATATACATACACACACACATATATATATATAATTTTCTTTAATCACTACTCCTAGAAATCAGGGAGACTACAGGGAAATGACGCTTCCTATTTGGAATAACTAAAATTGAGAAAAAAATAGAAATTTTGTAGCACCAGGGATGCCTAGGAGGCTCAATCAGTTAAGTGTTTGCCTTCAGCTCGGGTTATGATCCCAGGGTCCTGGGATCAAGTTCCGCACTGGCCTCCCTGCTCAGCAGAGAGCCTGCTTCTCCCTCTGCCTGCCACTCCTCCCCCTGCTAGAGCTCTCTTTTTCTGACAAATGAGTAAAAATAAATCTTTAAAAAAATTTACACTATTGTGAAGGAATTAAAATAATCATATATTGATGAAGAAAGTATACCTGGTACAGGAAAGCTGTCATTTACTTATAAAATCAAATATTTTTCTTTCCTCTTAAAAACATGTAAATGCAGCAATGAAAACTCTCTGAACTTCTACTCTTCCTTTCTGTATTTTTACATTCATCCATATTTCACTCATACAGAATACAAACATTTTTTTTTAAGATTTTATTTATTTATTTGACAGAGAGAGAGATCACAAGTAGGCAGATAGGGAGACAGAAAGAGAGGAAGAAGCAGGCTCCCCACGGAGCAAAGAGCCTGATGTGGAGCTCGAGCCCCAGGACTCTGGGATCATTACCTGAGCCGAAGGCAAAGGCTTTAACCCACTGAGCCACCCCGGTAGGTGCGGCAGGTGCCCCACATTTCTTTTAATTGATAAGGAAAAAGATGAGGCAGATAGGTGGGGGCCAATATCTACATGCTCATGGTTATTATAGGACACCTAGTGCCCAGCTCACAGGATTTTATGGGGGTGAAATCGCATCATATATGGGCAGTTGCCAACATGTCGCACCATAACCCTTGTGAACACAAAATCAGTGCTCAGTCAACACTGCAGTAATCAATGTATACACGTTGTTTTCCAAATAGAGATTTGCTCAGACATTAGTGCATTCACTGGTCTTTCTGTAAATTTTAGTGCAATATAAGCATGTGGCACTTCAGGATGGTGATGTTGGTCTTTTCTGGGAACCAACAGTAAACTCCCAACTGTGAAAGTAAGTAAAACTCTTTCCCGGGAACTCACCAGGAGTTTTTTGTGTTGACATAAGATGGTGGGTGTGGGAGGCTCAGGTGTGCTGTCCCTGCATTCTCCAGTGTAGCTACTAAACGTGGGTCCCCAGGGGCAGCATCAGCACTAACGAGGAACTTGTGAAAGATGCCAATTCCTGGACCCCATTCCAAACCAGCAGAATCACCGTTTCTTCTGTAGAACCTGGAACACCAAATGATTTCTCTGCACCTTAAAACGTGAAAGCACATCCCTGCTTATCAGCCTGGGTTTACAGTAAAGATCCCGCGTTTTAAGAACCACCATCACCTGTGCGCTCTGCCAGAGTCTGTCTGTGGGTTGGGGGAGAATGTCAGTGCCGCTTTAACTACGTGCTCCAGGTGATTCTCAGGGAGACCAGGGGAAGCACAAGGATTCGAAGGTGTATCTGTGAGAGCTGAGTCAGGCTTTCTGGTGAAGACAAGGTAACAGTCTGTTCGGTCTGCAGTTGAAAGGGGCAGGTCAGTGCAGCCCAGGCTTCCTGTGCTGTGGCAGGATTTGTGGCTGTCTGTGGGAGGCGAGGACATCTGAAACCGGGAAGGAGAAGCACACTTGTAAGTGTCCACTTAGCAGCTCCTATTTTCTGAATCCTTCCTCTGAGAGGTGGCCTTTTGTGCAGTTTGAGATCCTTCTGCCTCTGAGCTGATGATAGCGGGTAAAGAGGCTGCATTGAGGCATTTAAAACCAAACAGGTGTGATTTTTCTACCTAATATCATTTAAGAAACAAAGCTAGAACAGAAGGGAGAGGCAGAAATGGCTGCTTCTTGGTTAGATCTTGACTTAACCTAAGGGCTATGTCTTCATTTCTTTCTGAAAGGCCAGGTGTCAGAACTTGGAAGCATTCACTTCTCTAGTTCTGGTAGTCCTGCCAAGCTAATAGGTTTCGGACTATTTATCCTTTTTTCTTTTCTTTTTTTTTTTTTAAGATTTTATTTATCGGATTATTTATCCTTTTAAGGATAGTCAAAGTCGGGGTTGCCTGGGTTCCTCAGTGGGTTAAAGCCTCTGCCTTCGGCTCAGGTCATGATCCCAGGGTCCTGGGATCAAGCCCTGCATCGGGCTCTCTGCTCATTGGGGAGTCTGCTTCTCTTCCTCTCTCTGCCTGCCGGTCTGCCTACTTGTGATGTCTGTCTGTCAAATAAATAAAATCTTAAAAAAAAAAAAAAAAAAAAAGCATAGTCAGAGTCAGCCCTTCAGGATAGTCCTCTATTACATCCCTGGGGCTGTCCCTTCATTCTCCCTAACTGGGTTTTCTATGCAGTGTGAATTCCTATCATGCAGTCATGACCTGTAACTATTGAAAATATTCCCTCTGTGATGGATCAATATGGAGATGTGTTGATATCCCAAGATTCTCTCTGGAGATAGTTTGGGTTTGGGGATCCCTAAAGGAGAAGAATATACAATATTGAGGTTCTATCTGGGTGAAGCCTGAGTCCTTGGAAACTAGATGAACATGAACCAATAAACCAGACAGTTACTGGGCCGAGATAAGTCAATGTTCTGAAAAGGAGAGTCTTGCTGTCTAGATTGCTTCAACGGAAGTCTTACTATTTAAAATATTTTAGGGGTGCCTGGGTGGCTCATTGGGTTAAAGCCTCTGCCTTCAGCTCGGGTCATGATCTCAGGGTCCTGGGATCGAGCCCCGCGTTGGGCTCTCTGCTCAGCAGGGAGCCTTCCTCCCTTCTCTCTCTCTGCCTGCCTTTCTGCCTCCTTGTGATCTCTGTCTAATAAATAAATAAAATCTTTTAAAAAAATAAAATATTTTAAAGACTACAGGACATGGGAGCAATCTGTGGCTTGAAATTTTCAGGAAAATGCTATATTTTCATGAATGGAATAATATAAAGATTTGCTTTATTTTGGTAAGCGCAACCACAGTGATGAGTCCTTTGTGCTTCATGCCACTGAAATCAGTTTATCTCATTAGAGCTAATGTTAATTTTGTTCACTTGGTTCAGGATCTCTCTGCCAGATTCCCTTAGAAAATGAAGGGAATTGTCTACTGGAGATCCTAGTCTTTGCAAGTAAAGGTTCTAAATTATTCCTTAGTCTCATAACTTCCCATTTTATCCTGCATAGTATTACAGACAATCTATCCTTTATTACTTTTCTATTTTCAGGAAGAGGAAAGTAGCATAGTATAATTGCTTTATGTCCATGTTTTTTAATAGTCTATATTTTAACTCATTAGAAATGACAAATGACTTCATTTCAAGGAAACAGTCAGTCTTTCTGGGTGTAAGTGTAAGTAAGGAAGTATTCCTGATGTTTTGTCTTGACTTTTTAACTTTCCCGTCTGCTGAGGTTATCCATATGTTCACTCTAGATTACTGATAATTCTAGAAACTAAGTGGCATAGAATCTTAAAATCAGACATCGATTCCTTCCTTTTGATTCAGCAGTATTTGGAAGTGGTATTAAGGAACTGAACATTTAAAATGCTTCCTAAGTGTTCTAAAGTGGCCATCAATAAGAGCGTTTGGAGAAATAACTTTTTCTTTTTAAGATTTTATTTATTTTTAAAGATTTCATGTATTTATTTGACAGAGAGAGACATCGAGAGAGGGAACAGAAGTAGAGAGAGTGAGTGGGAGTGGGAGAGGGAGAAGCAGGCCTCCTGCAGAGCAGGGAGCCCAATGCAGGGCTTGATCCTTGGACCCTGGGACCATGATCTGAACTAAAGGCAGAAGCTTGACTGCGCGACCCAGGCACCCCTCATTTTCTATATCCTTTTGTAATGTACTCTCTTCTCTACCAAGCATAGTGCTGGATTTCAAATTGAAGATTCTCCAGCAAGAGTCATGTTTCCTTTTCTTATAAGTAGGTCTTGCTATATCTAGATTGTATTTGGTCTTTTTCTTTAGAAAGGAAAGAACCCTGGTATATGATGAGAAAGGAGACAGTAGTCACACACCAAGGTAGGTGGGAATGAATGAAGCAGATGACACGGATGAGGGTCAAAGGAGAAAACTTAGCCTTAAAATGTGATCTGGGGGGTACAGCGTGGCTCATTTGGTTGGGTGTCTGACTCTTGGTTTTGGCTCAGGTTATGATCTCAGCCCCACAATGGGCTCTGCCCTCAATCCTGAGGATTCTACTTCTCTCCCACCTCTCCTCCCACTCGTACATTCTCTTTCTCTCAAACAAATACATAAATAAATCTTTTAAAAAAATAAAGTGTGTTTTGGGATGTTCTTCTTGAATGGAATGATCCTGGTAGACATGGTTTATTTCTCTGGTGGTCACATGGGGACATTTCCTGTCTAACTCTTCACATCTTCCTGTATCCTCTAAGGACTTACCTTCTGTTCTAGTGTCTTCCATGGCGTTCACAGTAAAATCCAAAACCCTCCCCATGCCAGTGAGGGTATATGTGATCTGATTGCTGTTTCATTGATTGTGGAGGCTTGTGAAAATCCATACACGTAGGGAGTTTCTAAGAGTTACCCAATGTCTTTTACTTCTCTCTCTGTGTGTCTCTCATTCTCTCTCTCTCTCTCTCTCTCTCTTTTTTTTTTTTTTTGGTCCACTTGTCTCCTGCAGATACACACCACAAATTTTGGTACAACATTAGGAATGTGGGGTATACTGACCCTCCCCTATCCAAACTTACATAGAACAGCTCTCCCCATGGAGGCTTCCCTATGGATGAGACCTTGTGTGCTCTGTCCTCAGAAATGTAACTGGGAGCCTCAGTGTTTACCTTGGCCTCACAGTGGAGTGAGTTGAGCCATGTCATTAAGACCTAATAGATGCTAGGCCTTATCGAGGAGTAAGTGACAAAAGTTTTGGGTTTGGGATCCTGGAGATGACAGTTCTAAAATCCACACAGGGGATCCTTACAGGATGCCAAACCTGAGAATAAATTTTGCAAATACTGCTTTTCAAAATTTCGTGTATATATAGGGTTGCCTGGCTGGCTCAGTTTGCAGTACATGTGACTCTTGATTGTGGCGTCATGAGTTCAAGTCCCTTGCTGGGTACTGAGATTGCTTAGATAAATAAACTTAGGAAAATTTCATGTGTATACAAACCATTGGAGGTTCCCATTAAAAACAGATTCTCTGGGGGACGCCTGGGTGGCTCAGTTGGTTAAGCAGCTGCCTTCGGCTCAGGTCATGATCCCAGTGTCCTGGGATCGAGTCCCACATCGGGCTCCTTGCTTGGCAGGGAGCCTGCTTCTCCCTCTGCCTCTGCCTCTGCCTGCCTCTCTGTCTGCCTATGCTTGCTCGCTCTCTCTCCCTGTATCCCTGACAAATAAATAAATAAAATCTAAAACAACAACAACAACAAAAAACAGATTCTCTGGCCCCACACTCAGATATCACTACTTCCTAGGTCTGCATGAAGCCCATTAATTTGTGTGGGTTTTTTTAAAAGATTTTATTTATTTATTTGACAGAGATCACAAGTAGGCAGAGAAACAGGCAGAGAGGGGGAAGCAGGCTCCCTGCTGAGCAGAGAGCCCCATGTCGGGCTCGATCCCAGGACCTTGGAATCATGAAGGCAGAGGCTTTAACCCACTGAGCCACCCAGGCGCCCCTTAATTTGTTTTTTTAACAACCAGTGAGGTTGCTGTCGCCAGACATCATTACCAGTAGCACTGAGAAAGCAGAAGATCAAACTTGAATCCATTCTACCCAGTCATCCTGTATCAACACAAATACTGCCATTCCCAGGGAAGACTGACATCTCCTGGAAACACGACACTCTCTGCTCATCCCCTGCAAGCTGGGAAGGGACTAGATAAGGCGCTGGTGTCTGAGCAAGGCTGTTTGGAATAAAGAGTACGTGCTCATGCATCAAAGGAATGTTTATTGAGCAGCTACTACATGCTCCAGGTATAGGATGTCTGGGTGTGTAACTACAAGATGCACTGGGCCCAGGACACTGTACTGGGAATCTTACAGGCATTATGCATGTTAATCTTTCAAAATCCCTGGGAATTGGTCCTGTATGTTTATTTCTCCCATGAGGATGTGGAGGCTGCGTGTGCCTCCCTGGGACTCTAGAGACTGTTTTTCCTTTTTCATGATCACTAATCTGAAAAGTAGTGTTGTCCATGATAGCACAAATATAGAGAGCGGGCTGGGAGAGAGAAAGGAAAGGTGACTAGAGCCTCTGTGTGGAATTTGATTCATCATTTGCATTTATATATTTGGTTCATTTTAATGTGTGGACTATGAGTGGACATCACAGGAATGGAGGGTGGGATGCCATTTTTCAACCAGACATGAAGCTGACTCCCAAAATTTTTAGTCCTTTACTCTGCTTTATTTGAGTCTGAGCCTCAGGAAAGTGTGAATGCCAGTTGGGGCCACCCAGGTGGGCTTGCCAGGAGCTGTTCCTGGAGTTGTTGAGAAGGGAGGTACAGGGACCGACAGTGGAGCGGTGGAGGGCAGTACCGTGGTCTGAGGTCATTTTTGACAGAAACTGAACCAACAGTTCTGTGTTAGGCTCTGCAAAACCCCGTTTAGGTAAAAGTACTATTCCTGATGCGAATTCTGGGGCAGCTAAGGTTTGTGCTTCTAGTGTTAGCCCCGAAGAATGAATCCGGAATCTAGGGTGTCAGCGGGTCTGCTGGAGAGGTGGCATTGGGGGAGCTTCGTGAGTTCACATCGCACTGGGTGATCCCCGATGTCCAGTTCCTTATCCCCGCTGCTCTGGGTCCCCCTGCCCAGCGTTCAGGGGGCTCACCGCGTTCTCCGTGTGCGCATGTGCGAAGTTTGGCCACAGGGAAGGGAGAGGGCGTCGAACATTCTCGGTGTAATGTAACAGAGGGAGGATTGGTGTGCCCATAGACTTTGGTCCTGGCTTGCCTGAGGTGTGAACTGAGGTGTGTGGGCTTGGTTGAGTTGCAATTCCGGGGTGGTGCTTGAAGACCCCAGCTGGTGTGAGGACGGGACGACTACGGGTTTCCACCCAGAGAGAGGCTGTGTGCGCCACAAATCCTCTGTGCGCATGCGCAGCACTTGTTTAGCAGCTCTGTCTGCGCAGGCGCTGAGGGAATCCGTTACGGAAGGTGAAGTCTGGGGAAGTGAGGGCAGAATCTCATTGGTGTGTTGCGCGCATGTGCTAAAGTGGGCAGGGTGGGGAGGGGAAACCTGTCGCACTGAGTGATCTGCCCTCTTGCAACCGGGTTAAGGGGCTTAGGTTGCTTGGGAAACTGGTCAAAATCAAAGGTGGTACTATGATCTGAAAAGATGAAGTAATGCACATTGAAATTTTCAAGTGTTTAATTGACAGTGTAATATGTCTACTAAATTTGTTAGGTTCTGGGAACCGGGGTGGCTGAGTTGGTTAAGTCTCCTACCCGGTTTTGGCTCAGGTCATGATCTCAGGGTGGTGAGTTCAAGAGTGGCCTTGGGCTTCTGGCAGAGCTCTGCTGGTCGTCTGCTCGAGATTCCCTCTCACTGCCCTCTTCCCCTCCCCTTCTTAATTAATTAATTGAATCAAGAAAATGTAAATAAAAATATGAATATACAAAAAATAAATAAAAACGTAAAAATCAATCTATCGTTAACAAAAAGATTAGTTAGGGATTTCCCACCTGTAGGAGCTACTAGTGAGGTTTTTATTGAGAGGATATGGAAGCAAAACAAGGTCAGTGTTTGTTTGGGTATGTCTTAGTAGTTGCCTTATTTTTGGAAAGCCTAGTTTACTGTAATTCTTTGTTTTTAAGTTCTTTTTTTTTTTAAAGATAAAGATTTTTAAAAATAAAAATTTTATTTACTTATTTGACCGACAGAGATCACAGGTAGGCAGAGAGGCAGGCAGAGAGAGGAGGAAGCAGGCTCCCCACTGAGCAGAGAGCTGGATCCAGGGCTGGATCCCAGGATCCAGGGATCATGACCTGAGCAGAAGGCAGAGGCTTTAACCCATAGAGTCAGCCAAGGAGCCCCTCATTTTTTTTTTCCCATTTCTATGCAGTGACTGTGAATTAAGTTGTGATTTGGTTAGAGAGGCTACTGAGTTATTAGAGCCACCTGAGTCAATGACTTCCCTGTTTAATTTCTTTAACAGTGGAAACGCAGTTGATAGGATATTACTGATTTTTCTGCCTTTTTTGTTTTATCCATTTGCAAGGGTAGTTCAGCAATTGTACACTCATTGTAAAAAGGCAATCATGATGGTGCAACAGTCTCAATCCAGGAACCCCCCAGTTAAGGCACATGTGTATAAATCAAAGATCCACATTTCATGACGTGTGATAGCAGGAGAGTGATCCATTTAAGTATCTAAATGTATAAAAAAGGAGGTGTTTCGGCAAGGGTGTAGTATTGACAATTGCCACTAGATACGGTGTTTTAGGACTGCAGTAAATGTATTTCTATTGGTGGGAAAACACCACCTTTACATATACAGCATTGGTTGAGGAAAGCAAGTTGATTGACAGTGAGTTTGATCTGACAATATTTCTGTAAACATTAAAGCTAGTGCAAAATATTTTAGTTTGTATGCGTGTTACACAATTTCAAATGGAACTTCATGTACCCTCTGAAATTGCACAAGAACGAAGATACACCTCACACTGATGAGCAGTACATCAGAACATCCAGGTCTTACTGACTGGGGGCAATGAATGTGGACTTTTACTTTAATTTGTTTAAAATAAAAATGAATAAATAATTTTTTTAAAGATTTTATTTATTTACTTGATAGAGAGATCACAAGTAGGCAGAGAGGCAGGTAGAGAGAGAGAGAAGAGGAAGCAGGCTCCCTGCGGAGCAGACAGCCCGATGTGGGGTTCTATCCCAGGACCCTAGGATCATGACCTGAGCCGAAGGCAGAGGCCTTAACACACTGAGCCACCCAGGCACCCCTGAATAAATAATTTTTATTTATATTTAATGTTTTGCCTTTGTGTAGATGTTTTCCAACTTTACTGTAACCAATTACTACATATTTAGGAGCTAAAAAAGAATGCTATTTATATGTCTGACTTTCGGTGGGTTTGCTAAGTTTCTGTTTAGGATCTTATACGGTCAAAATCAAGGTTTCATAAGGCATGGGATTTTCTCTGAAGCCTCTAGTGGGGAATCTACTCCCAGGACCCTTTAGGTTCTTGACAGAATCCATCTTTAAAGACGAATTGGGTTTTCACATGGGGCTCAATTCTGTATTCGGATCCGTGGGTGAGTGCTTTGGAGTTCCTGGGTAAGTCCAGGTTGTCTTATTGAAACTAAAACAGGTTTAGGTAAACTGTGGGGATCTTCTCTAAAGTGTGCAGAAGAGGAATGCCTAGAGCGCCATGGGAAGTGCTTGTTCACAAGGGCATGGAGGAGTTTGTCTCAACTCTCAACAGTCCCCCTATATAATCTATACTATATCCATGTTGATGTTCCAGGGGTTTAAAGGGGAAGAAACCAATGCAACATACTGTTGGAAATACAACCACACGTTTTTTAAAGTCTGAGGCCATTGAGAAAATGGATTACTGGTTATATTACATCACCGTTATCAAATGGGTGGTAGATACTATCTGTTGTCTACATTCTTTTTTTTTTCTTTAAGATTTTATTTATTTATTTGACAGAGCAAGAGATCACAAGTAGGCAGAGAGGCAGGCGGATGGGCAGGGGGGAGCCGGTTCCCTGCTGAGCAGAGAGCTCAATGCGGGGCTCGATCTCAGGACCCTGAGATCATGACCCAAGTCAAAGGCAGAGGCTTAACCCACTGAGCCACCCAAGTGTCCCTGTTGTCTACATTTTTAATTAAGGTGAGGTAGGTTAATATTGATGACAGGATAATACATCATTCACTACCTATCAATATTAACACATTAAAAGCCAATATGTTCTATGGGGTGTCTGGGTGGTCCAGTCGTTAAGCGTCTGCCTTCAGCTCAGGTCATGATCCCAGGGTGCTGGGATGAAGCTCCACATGAGTCTCCTTGCTTGGCGGAAAACCTGCTTCTTCCCGTCCTACTCCGCCTGCTTGTGTTCCCTCCCTCTCTTGCTATCTCTCTGTCTCTCTCTCTCTCTCTGTCAAATAAATAAATAAAATCCCTAAAAAAAAAAAAAAAAAAAAAAGATGTTCTATCATTAAAATGTATTAAGATCATTATAGACTGTGTTATGCATTTCAAATCTACCGTATAATTCTTGTTGAAAATACAGATTATAAGAATTTAAGAAGCATTCTTTTTCTGATATAATGTCCTAAGAGTCATAATTTCAATAATTTTCAGACCAGAAGTAATTATTAAGAAATGTTGATGTACAATCATATGTCCTGTTAGCAAAGTGTTAGCTATCCTCTACGGATATCTGGGAAGGCTTCTTCATTTCAGTCATATCAATTTATATTCTGTATATCTGCCTATTGCTTTTGTGAAAATGCATGAGTATTTTTTTAAAAAATATTTTACTTATTTATTTGAGAGGGAGAGAACCAGAGAAAGAGCACAAGAAGGGGAAGGTCAGAGGGAGAAACAGATTCTCCGCTGAGCAGGGAGCCCGATGCAGGGACTCAATCCCGAGACTCCAGGATCATGACCTTAGGCAGTCGCTTAACCAGCTGAGCCACCCAGGTGCCAATATATCAGTATTTTAATGGATTGCCACCACTTTTTCTTTGTTTTTGACCTAAGAGTTATTTTAATTCCAGTTAACATAAAATGTTATGTTAGTTTCAGCTGTGCAATACAGCGGTTAAACAATTCCATACATTACTCAGTAGTTATCACAAATGCAGTCCTTAATCATGTATTTAACCCTTCACCCCCCCCCCCTTCCCTCTGGTAACTATCTTTTTTTTTTTTTCTATCCTTAAGAGTCTGTTTTGTGACTTGTCTCTCTCTTTACATTGTTCTCTCTCTGTTCCGTTGCTCTTCTTATTTTTCATTAAAGTAATATTCTAATGTGTTTTCTCTTTTGCTATTTTCTGTCCTACTGTCGAAATATGTGTAAGCATATTTACCCAGCCAACAGATCATACCGACAACTCAAAGCTAATTCACCACAGTGTCCCCTCTGGACTCTACAATAATGGCTTCTCTAATAGTTACACGTGGGGACAGATAGGGACCAATTTCAATGCATGGGTAAGGACATCTCTACAACCTGTGTCACCTTGAAAAAGTTATAGAATATGAGCCCTTCACCCTTCAACAACCTTAAATATTTAAAGACAGAAAATTGGTTGTGTATGAAATACTGAGGCACAGAAACAGAAAAATGTTCACCTTTAACCCAGAAGGTTGACCTATAGCCTGCATAGTTTTGGAAAGAATCAAATGTAGCTGATTGCTATATTCTTAAAGGGTCTCCTGACTGCCTGTCCATCTCACCCATAATTAATATTGAACTGAATGATAAGCACCAGAGAAATTTTGCTAAAGTAGTTATATGAGTAGAAATTCAAAGAAGCATTTATGATCTAATACTTCCTGCATGACCCTTACCCCTGACCACTAAGCATATAACCACCAGCTCTTTGCAACCAAAGTGCAGCTCTTTCTGCCCAGGGGTCCTGTCCCCCTGCTGCTTGAATAAACTTACTAAGTTTCATCTTAAACATCTCAAGAATTCTTTCCCACCGGATGTACTGAATAATAACACAATTTTGTTACCAAAAAAAAAAAAAAAAAAAGATTGGCTGTGAGTTGTTCCAAAAGCTAGCACTCAAGATGCAGTTTTGACTGGGAAGGAATGTGAGCTTTATTCAGGAGGACAACCACTTGGGAAGAAGGTGGAGTCTTGTCCAAAAACCAGCTCCATAGTTTCAGCCTGGTCCAAAGAGTTGAAAAGGAACTCGAGGCCAGTAATCATTAAAGAGGAGTGCGGTAATCTGTAACACTCCGTGCTTGCCTCTTCGTAGCCACAGACATTACTGAGGTGCTGGAGATTGTGTATTGGTGCCCCAGGAGAGAGGTTGTGCAAGAGGGTTCCGATCCAAGTCTTTCTAGGAAACAAGGCACCAACGATCTCTAGATACACAAAGAGGTTTGGTTTATCAATCAGTGGGGCTAAAGGTGCGTGCTAAAATTTAAAGACTGCTAAGCTGGGCAAAGGGGCACTGGCTTGGGTTCTGTAATTTAAAAAAAGATCCTCTAGATTTATTGTGTTGCTACAAATGGAAGGATTTCCTTCTTTTGTGAGGTTGATTGTACACCAAGAATAAATTAGATGGTGGAATTCTATCAGTAATATAGCTAATATCAGACTTTAACTTTTTATATTATAAAGAGTTGCCTGCTTGGTGTGGCAAACTGTTTTTTGATAAACATTTGCTCTTTCCTTTTTCTTGGGACTATGCTTACCCCTTCTGAAATTCTAAATCCCTACCCCTTCTTAAGTCACAGCAGCATGAAGCGTCAATTCCCTGTCTTTGAGCCTCGTATCTTTGAGGTTCCCCTAATTAAGAAATTATTATTATTTTTCTTTTGTGAATCTGTCTTACATCAGTTTAATTATTAGACTGGCCAAAGACTTGAGAACAGATGAAGAGGGATGGATTCCTTTCCCAACATTCATTCTGTTGTTGAAAACTGACATTCATGCTTCAGACCCAAAATATAATGTGAAGACAGAGTTGGGGATAAAAAGAAACAGCAGCTTTTTTGCTTTGCTCAGCAGACAAGGCTGCAGCAGGTCAGGGCCTTCAAAACTGCAAGCCCACCCAGGGGAAGGGGCTGGGGGGGGGGTTGTAGGGCAATACAGGATCTAGCCGGTTTCAACAGGAATTGTGTTTGTGCTTCCAGCCTTATTCACTAAGTTTTCAGAGTGGTCCTGGATTCCTGGGGGGCAGGGGGGAAGAAGACGAAAAAAGGGGGAGGGGAAGCTTGCTGAAATGAAAAAGGATACTTAGTTTAATATCAAGCCTTGCTGACATTTTAATGCAGCTATTTTGGTTTTTGTTCAGCAGGATGCTTTTAAGTGGTTTCCCTTTGAGTCGCCAGAATAGCTGTATTAAGACCACTTCATATTTTACAGGGAGGAATCACTCAATATTTTCTAGAAGGGCTAAAATCAAGGAAAAGGGTAACACACCACATTTCTGAAATACTGAGAAATGCGAATTCTTTTCTATTGCTGATGGGAGTATAAAAACGACATTCACTTTGGGAAACTGTTTGGCAGATACTTAGGAAAATAAATATTTGCCTATTTAAGAAGAGCCTTGTACCATCCCAAAATTTGTGTTTTGCCATAAGGATTATGTTATACTGTTTTTTTTGTTTGTTTGTTTTTGTTCTTTTTGTTTTTTGAGAGAGAATGTGTGACTGAGCTGGGGGTGACGGGGGAGGAGAGAAGAGGGAGAGAATCTTAAGCAGGCTCCTTGCTCCGCAGAGCCTGACCTCATGACCCTGAGATCATGACCTGAGCCGAAATCAAGTCTGACTCTCATCCAACTGAGCCACCCAGGCGCCACTAGGCTGTTATTTTAAAGAAACAGCAGACAAAGGAAAAGCTCTGAAACCCAGTATGTTGACTTTTGTAAGAGATATTTGCATTTATAAGGGAAAGCTCCATTTGTAAGGGTGTCTCCCTGTGCTGAGCAGAAAGACAGAGAATGTATAAATCTCCAGAAACTGGCCAGTGGAAAAGGCATGGATTTAAATCTGGATAACAATTCTAGCCTTGGTTGCTGTCCTTTGCCTGGTCACCTCCCCCAAATGCTTCCCAATAGGATCACGTGTGGAGTTTCAAAACCGATCATTGCCGGTGCCCTCCTCCTCAGATTCTGCCTATTGGTGTGGGTGGAAAAGACAATGCTGTTATAATTAAGGACTGCAGGTGATCCACAGTGAGGCCAGGATTAAGCACGAGGGCTCCCCATTAATTTATGAGACTTGAGTAGAGTTTCTGGCTCACGGAGAGGTAACGGGGTCTCTGTTGCAGGAGTCTGGGAGGCTCAGGTCTGTGCAGCATGCAGTTCCTATGCTGAAGCTGAATTTGTGGGCATTGGTGGGAGGGGGGGCCCCCTGAAAGCAGAGAAGGAAAAGTCAGGGATTGGTCTTCAAGTAGGAGCTCATAGTTTCTGAAAGGCTCTGACACAAAGGACTGGGAATTTGGGCCTTTTCTGCATTTCAAAGTCCTGCTGTCAGGCCGAGCAAGCAGTTTAGAGGTGCTGACGCACTGTTGGTGGCTTTAAAGGCATTTTCTCCTGATGCAGCTGTGATTTCTCCACGAATCTCTTCTGACAAAGAAATCTAGAGGACAACATGAAAGAAGAAGAAATGGCCCGTTCTCAGGTAAGCCTTGCGTCCCAAGTCAGATGGCGCATCACTCTTTATCCCAAAATCCCGTTCATTTAGAAATTGCGAATATTGATTCCTCTAGTCACGTTGTTTCTGCTTTATGTGTTCCCCTAATTTTAAAACATTTTCAAAAATGACTCAAGGTTAAGTCTTTAGAAGACTTCCCCCCCTATATTCCAGAGCCTTCTCTCCCTTGTCTCCAACCTGTCTTTCAATGGTCTATCAACAATTGTCCCTTTGAATTAAAGTTCTGCAAATGCCATCAATAGTCCCTTGGTGACAGACCCGCAGAGGACAGCACCGAGTCCCAGATTCCTGCTGCTGATCGGCTCCGGCCTTGGATATCAGTCAAGGAAAACATTTCTTGTTAGGTTCCATCTGGATTCTTTCTGAGCCCTGTGTAGACCAGGAGTAAGGAATTGCATGAACAAACACAATGGATTTGAAACCAAGAAGTTTTAGAAAAAAAGAGGAGGATTGCTCTCTAGAATGTGAAAAAGATACTCTATTTAAAGTTGCTAGATATTACAGGACATGGAAACTATGTGTGATTGAACTTCATATAAATGCACTGTATTCTCATAATAGTTTATATTCTGATTTACCGTTTGGGGACAAAAGAACACACCATTAATAATAGATCCTTGAGGATGCCTAAAGCACTGATCTGTTACCTTCTTTTACTTGGGTTGGTGCTTTCTGACAGATTTCTCCCCTATGAAGTTTGAATTTTCCCCATTATCACTCTTAAGGATCTTAGACGGATTTGCTGAGGGATATGCAGAAACCTTCACAGTTAAAGTGGAAACTTTTCCTTCTGAGTTTCTCTTGCTTCTAGTTTCTGTTGAGAACCGAGGTAGAAGAAATGTAGGTAAACTGAAATTCAACTTGCAGACCGTTGATAAATACTTGAGACTGGCAAGAGTATGACACTGCATCAGGAATTCCCAACTGCCTTAATGTTAATGCTCTGCTAGAGGCTAAAAGCTACCAGCTTGACAATAGCCAGACCTCCAGAATCCTGTAAGTCCTCTTTAACATATGAAAATCCCTGCAGAAACTTCCTTTATTTCTACCTCCAACATAAAACTGTATTACTAATGGCTTCTCACAAGAACAGTGTAGGTCTTTCTGCCCTGGGGTCCTGTCCCTGTGCTTTAATAAAAACAGTTTTCTGGCACCAAAAATGTCTCAAGAATACTTTTTTTTTACCTTTAGCTCGCAGGCCCCTTCAGGTCTGTTTCCACTGGACAACAAAGGCTTTCACCTTCGTGTAGCAGAGATCATGATTTCTGGGATGGGAAGTTCTAAGTCAGACCTCCATCTTGTAGGTTTTATTTTACTCCACACATAGTTCACAGAGTGACCCTCTATTTACTTCTTTGTATTTTCTTTTTTTTTAAAGATTTATTTATTTATTTGACAGACAGAGATCACAAGTAGGCAGAGAGGCAGACAGAGAGGGAGGAGGAAGCAGGCTCCTGCTGAGCAGAGAGCCCGATGTGGGGCTGGATCCCAGGACCCTGGGATCATGACCTGAGCCGAAAGCAGAGGCTTTAACCCACTGAGCCACCCAGGCACCCCAACTTCTTTGTATTTTCAAGCAAAACAAAACAAGAATCACTTAATTAACGAGTCTGAATGTCTTAAAATCCTGAAGTATAATAGAGTCACAGATAGAAACTACAGCAGATGAGCCTCTGACACAAAGGAAACTTGATTTGCAGCCAATAAGGAGATCACAGGGAATAACTTCAGAGACTCCCAGAGCGGGGGGGGGGGGGTTCCTTTTACTTGGGGGTTCAGATGGAAACTCAGCAAGAGGGGCTTTATCATCTTACATAGAGTTGGGCATATGGTCACACATGCTTGTGATGACAATACTTGTATACATACTTTGTATGTTATGAAAATGATGTCTTTGCTTCTCCTTCAGTGGAGATTTTCATACTATAATGAGGTGAAGTAATTGTTGGCCACTCCATGGGTTACTCCTTGCTCCATCTACATAGGTATGAGTCAGGGGTTCAAATCAAACTAGGCAGGCCCAAGTGCTTCCTCAGGGCAGTCAAAACTTTTTGTTGGATAGTTTCTGTTTCCAACACAGGAGGCTCTGCCCATGGGGTCTTTCGACTGAAGTAAAAGATAAGGTGGGAAGAGAAGGTTAAGTAAAATGTAGGATAAAATTGGTGGGTACAAGCAGGTGGGCCCTGAAGGTCAGGTCTTGGGGTCTAGCTGGTGACATTAACTCCCTCTTTCAACTTAGGTACCATTGTGAACTCTGTCAATGGCCCCTTGGTGACTGTGGTATTTCTTACAGGGACTGCTGACATTCAGGGATGTGGCCATAGAATTCTCTCAGGAGGAGTGGGGACGCCTGACCCACACTCAGCGGGAACTGTACAGGGATGTGATGTTGGAGAACTACGGACACCTCCTCTTCCTGGGTGAGAAGATTTCCCAAACCAAGGGGGTTTTTCCCTCCTTTGAAGATTGTCTATTAGAGTATTCCTCTTTGAATGATTAGAATTCAGATCCAGGCAGAAAGGGAAGTAAGTGGGGGGTTGTAGATGGAGAGAAAAATCTTCATGATGTTTCCTTTTCAGCCTTAGCGTCCCCTTCCTTGGGAACATCATCACTTCTGTAGATTAGTGTTAATACTGAACATTGAAAGCATAAAATAGTACTGCCCACATCATCAACTCCAATTCTTATTCCTTATAATTGTATTTTGTACTTGGAAGTGGAGGTCATGATGTGACTGTTTGGAACTACCACATGTTCTAAAGGGGCTGTTGGTCAACAGTGTTTGAGAAATCCTTTTCTAGAATTCTGGAATGTTCTCTCTTCCCCACTGAGCACAATAGTAGAATGAAAGTTAGAATCTCCAGTAATACTCCTAGTCATTTTATCTAATAAACAGGTCTCGTTGTGTGGAAGCCAGACCTGGTCATCTTTTTGGAGCAAGAGAAGCAGCTCTGGGATGTGAAGAGAAAGGAGTCAGTAGCCTTCCATCCAGGTATGTGGGAATGAATGAGGATGATGACAGAGCGGAGGTGCAGGTCTGAAGGAGGAAGGTAGACCTTATGCTATGGTTCTAATAGTTTTCCTGAACGGAAATTAGTTTGAGAAGTGTAGTGTTATTTCTCTCCCTCTCACAGAGGAACATCTGCTCTTCACCATTATCAAGCTCTTACATTCTCTAAGGATTCTTCTTTAGCTCCAGTGATGGTCCAACACGTCCACAGGGAGGGCCAGGAGACTCCCCTTGGAGTGGGAGGACCTCCATAATCTGAGAGCTTCTCCACTGCCGTGAGGGCCCTGGGGAGGTCATCCTATTTCTGAGGAACGCTGTGCTAAGCCCTTTATAAGTTCTGCTTTGCTTCGTATGAGAAGCGTGTCAGGGTAGTGGCTGGCATATTGGGGTTTGGTGTAGAAATCCCAGAACCGTGGAGACAGATATCAAATGTTTTCTGATTTATGCTTTCCAATGTTATGGAAGCTTTAATCTTAATTGTACATAATGGAGACTCACTAAATTCATCAGGTAACAAAACACCTTCCTGCAATTAAAGGTATACTCCTTTCTTTCACTATAAAAGTTCATTTTTCTTTTTATCAGCTAACATTAGAAATTTCCACTCTGTGTTCCATTTCTCAGTGGTGAAATAATTTAATATATCAACTTGAATTCTAGAATTTCTTGGTAATTAATGCCATATGGGAGCTAGAACATTTAGAACTCAGAACTTGCAGGCTATAATAAACCTTATTTATTCATAACCACATCATTTTATAATTTTGTATGATATGAAGTTCTTTGACTTCATCAAGTGTGTTTTCACTTAATTAGTTATATATCAGATTCATCTCTAAATTTTTTTACATGAAAACTTGTGTTATGACATGGACATTTGCTTACAAGTATGGTGGATAATTGGTAAAATTTCCATACTTTTAAAAAAAATCTTGTTTATAAATCCAGTTTTACATTTACAGGAAAAATTAGCCATTAGTCTTCTCTTCTACTTTCCTCAGAATATATCTGAATTTAATCCCAAATATTTATTTCTTATAAAGTGTTTGCTGGCCCATTTTACAATTTTCATGTTGTTTTTATTTTAAAATGAAAGGTTTTTGTTTCAGTGCTTGGTTCTGAAGAATGGTTTAGAACCTTGCATTCTGTGTAAGAGGAAGAATATATTAATAACATAATACATTTTTTAAATACTTAGTCATAAAATTTTCCATTAGAGCTTTTCATGATTGTATTAATGAATATTCTTTCCAAGCTTACTGCCAGTGAAGGCATGCCAGTAATTCAAAATGCTTGTTTTTCATCATTACACAGTCACAGTTTGAAATTAGAGTTATAAAGAAGATTCCCTTTTAAAAATTTGCCTATTTTTATGTTGATTTCTTTTTGGTTAAATGTTGCCTTCTTCTGGTTCTAGAGTTCCATAATAATATGCTTCCTTTTGTATGGGACCTTCCATAACATTATTTAGTTGTGGTATCATTTTTACCTGTGTGCCTTGTTATAGGATGAGAGTTGTCAACTTCATACATTTCTAGACAGTGTGAATTTAACTTAAATATGAATCAGGTTTATGCTCTTTACTAATAAAATTACATATATATCTGTACAATTTCCACCCATACATGCTTTGGTTGTGACTCCTCTGGTGCATTTCTTTGACTGGTTAGTGTTCAGTGAGTATACGTCGTGTGCAGATGAGTTGCCACATGAATACGATTAATCTCATCACCTCTTGCAGAACGTGTAGTCTCTTTGCATTAGAGAAACACTTTCTGTGAATGGAAAGCAGTGTTTAAACAATTTCTACTTCTATCATGTTTACGTGTTCAATTTTATCTTTAATTGCAGCATTCTACCCATAATGTGCTTTGATTCCATTCCCATCAACTTTGGTGTCTTCTATACATATTTTCTTTGGGGCTGCCTTGGAGTAAAATTTTTTTGTGGTTACCTTGCTCAAAATTTGTTAAAGGCATAACAAATAATTTTATTTATTTATTTTAACAATTAAATAATTTTAAACTGATATTGTCAATTTCATAGAAAACTCTTCTACTTATTTCCAACCCTGAACCCACTTTCTGTTATCAGTATCACAAATTCTGTCTTTTATGTCATATACTTATTTACCTAGACTTATGATATTTATGCTTTTATTGTTTTTTAATTCTCTAGCAGAAATAAAAGTGACTTGTGCTACCTCATTAACACTGTAGATTACTACGAGTGTGTGAATATTTATGTTTATGGAGAGCTTGTGTTCGCGTGTGATTTCAGTTTCTGCTTAGAATCCTTTTATTTCACCTAGAAAGACTTCCTTTAATGGTTCTTGTAGGACAGATCTACTGGTAAACTTAGAGCAGTTGTTACTTAGGAAAGTCTTCATTTCTGCATTCATGGAAATCAGTTTTGCCAGATAGCGTATTCAAATAGTTTTGCCAGGTTATATTTTGATCTTTCAGTGCTTGAATATATTGTTTCCTGCACTTTTTCCTGTAAGGTCTGCTGTGAATCCCACTACTAATCTTACAGGTCCTCTCTTGTACAAGATGAGTTGAATTGCCTTTGTCATGCTGTTCCAAAATTCTATTTTCACTTGGGATTTTTCATAGGTTAATTATAATATGGCACTGTATTCATGTCTTAACGTGTATCCTACTTTAAATTTACCAGCCTTGTTGCATTTGTCCCCTTTCTCCACACATGTGGGAAGTACAAGTCTTTAGTTCTTTATTTTTTTTTATGATTTTATTTATTTGTTTGACAGAGAGAGATCACAAGTAGGCAGAAAGGCAGGCAGAGAGAGAGGAGGGGAAGCAGGCTCCCTGCTGAGCAGTTAGCCTGATGCGGGGCTCGAACCCAGGACCCTGGGATCATGACCTGAGCTGAAAGCAGAGGCTTTAACCCACTGAGCCACCCAGGCGCACCAAGTCTTTAGTTCTTCATGTAAAAACTCTGGCCCCTTTCACTCTCCTCTCCCTTTGGGGTCCCCTTAGTGTACATATTGGTCCATTTGTTGATGTTCCATGAGTCACTTAGACTCCGTCCTTTTCCACATTTTTTTTTGTCCTCTCAGTAGATAATTTAAAACAAAGCATCCTTAAGTTGTCTCATTCTTTTTCTGCTTGATCAAGTCTGTGACTGACCCTTTGTTGTGTTTTCAAATTCAGTGATTGTACTCTTCAGCTCCCAATTTGTGGTAGATTGTTGTTACATTTCCTGTCTCCTTTGCTTTTTGTTTTGTTCATGCATAGTTTTCCTGATAACAATTAGTTACACTATCCGTTTTCTCTTCTTTCTCCATTAGCATCTTTGTGATGGTTATTTGATTTTGTGTCAGGCAACTAATAATTCTTTATTAATTTAGGGCCAGTTTTGGAGATTTATTTTGTTCCTCTGATTGAAACACATTTTTCTATTTCTTTATATGCCTTGTGATCATTTGTTCAAATTAGGTAATTAAAAAAAAAAATAGCCACCTAGCCATGTATTCTGAACTTGGTTTCTGCAGGAGAACACATAGATTAGTAATTTCAGGGGCCTGTCAGACATATTCTGTATTCTTTCATTTGTCTCATCTCAGTTTTTGTTAATTCCCCAGTTTAAAAAATTGTAGTTCACATTAGAGCCCATGACACTTTCCTCTCTCTGCCTTCAACTACATGGTCTCTCCATTGTTTGAACAAACTGATCACCTTTTCTCTGAGCAACCATTACAGGACATTAAGAGGGCGTGCTCATTCCTTCTGCCTTCCGTGTCACACATGACTAGAACTATTCCAGCGGGTAGCAGGAAAGAAGCCAGGCCTCTGAAGCCTTGAACATACAGGTCACTCATTTGTTTCTCTCCTGAGGGGAGGTAAGAGTGTTCTCACAGTGCTGCCGTGGAGAGTGAGGGAGGGTGAGCAGCTTTTGTGGTCAAGCGTCACAAACTTTCTTTGTCTCTTCCATGTGGCTCTTTTTTTTTTATACTTGGGGGTGCTGTGTTCTAAATGCCTTCTGGAGCACTCCAGAAGGCAAGTTGATTCATTTTTGTCTTCATGATAGAACAAAACCCTGGTGCTTCCTTTTTCTCATGGATGATGTACTGTAATGTGTATTAATTTTTCACATTAGAATTTTAACAGTACAGTGAATGGTATAACTTATTTTCTATCTTTCCGTTGTGTCTTTCCACATACCATAGGCCTATTGGGAAAGACCAGCGAAGAAGATTTGTTTTCTGGAGTGATATGGAAAGATGTGGCAGCACTCGCCCTGAGTATTTATACTTAATGAATGACTGGGAAGGTGATGGGGGTAGTGAAAGGCAGGCAGGCAGGATGTTATGATGGACATAACCCAAGTGGGAAAATTACCATAATGAAATCCTACTGACAGACCAGATCAAGGAGGGAAAATATTCAGGGAAAAAACACACCTTAAGTCATTCACAGAACAATGTCTTTGAACCTAGCAATAATAATCCATTTTTCAATGTACATATTCTCTAGAAGGACATTCGGATATTTTGGGAAGTCACCTAGTTCGTGTTGAAAGTTTCATTCAGGGGTGCCTGGATGGTTCAGTGGGTTAAAGCCTCTGCCTTTGGCTCAGGTCATGATCCCAGGGTCCTGGGATCGAGCCCCGCACTGGGCTCTGCTCAGCAGGGAGCCTGCTTTCCTTCCTCTCTCTCTGCCTGCTTCTCTGCCTACTTGTGATCTCTATCTGTCAAATAAATAAATAAAATCTTAAAAAAAAAAAAAAAAAAAAGAAAGTTTCATTCAAGCCATTTCAAATTTAAGAGTGATTTAATCATTCACTAATGCATTTCTGAATGTTAGACATTTAAAAATGAAGATAAAAATTCTAAATGTGATTGATTTGAGAAGTCCTTTATAGAGGGTTGCATATTCTCTAAATTCAATTAGCACAGAAGGATTTTTATCCAAACATCACTGTGGAATACTTATTAGATAATACTTAAATTGGAACAAGTTTTCATGTCTTGTGAACTTAGGAAGGCCTTTAATGAGGACTCTATTTTCCATAATCACGAGGTATTTATAAAGGAGATAAAACTTAAACCAATGTAATGAATCTGGGGAAGATGTCAGTCAAGTGTCAGATCCTAACAAACATCAGAGAACCATTATCATATTAATAAATGTGGGAAATTCTTTTCAGAAAGCTCCAATCATTATATCCTTCATCAAGTGAAAACTTAAAAAGGTATTAAGTGGGGACACCTGGGTGGCTCAGTGGGTTAAGCCTCTGCCTTGGGCTCAGGTCATGATCTCTGGGTCCTGGGATCAAGCCCCCCATCAGGTTCTCTGCTCAATAGGGAGTCTGCTTCCCCCTCTCTCTCTTCCTGCCTCTCTGCCTACTTGTGATTTCTTTCTCTCTGTCAAATAAGTAAATAAAATCTTTTTTTTAAAAAAAGGTATTAAGTGTGGCAAAAAAAATTTTTTTTAAAGATTTTATTCATTTAACCCACTTAACCCACTTAACCCACTGAGCCACCCAGGCGCCCTTAACTAGTCTTCAAGACTCACTCAACAATAGACATTTCTTTTTTTTGAGATTTTATTTATTTATTTGACAGACAGAGATCACAAACAGAGAGGCAGGCAGAGAGAGATGAGGAAGCAGGCTCCCTGCTGAGCAGAGAGCCCCATATGTGGCTTGATCCCAGGACCCTGGGATCGTGACCTGAGCTAAAAGCAGAGGCTTTAACCCATTGAGCCACCCAAGCACCACTCAACAACAGACATTTTATAATGGAAAGAAATCTCATAAATGTTAAGTAATTGGTAAAGTCGTTAGCTCTCAAATATTATCCATACATGGTAATACATAGTGGGGGAGAATTCAAATGTAAAAAAATGTGGCAAAGTCTTTAAGCTGAACTATAAACTTCCTGAACATTACAACATGCATACTGTATGAACTCTACAAATGTAAAGAATGTGGTAATATTTAATTAATAATTGGAAGTATTCAACATGAAATTATATATACTGGGGAGATACCTTACAAACGTCAAGAATGGTGGTAAAGGGGCGCCTGGGTGGCTCAGTGGGTTAAAGCCTCTGCCTTCGACTCAGGTCATGATCCCAGGGTCCTGGGATCGAGCCCCACATCGGCCTCTCTGCTCAGCGGGGAGCCTACTTCCCTCTCTCTCTCTCTGCCTGCCTCTCTGCCTGCTTGTGATCTCTGTCTGTCAAATAAAAATAAATAAATAAGCAAGCAAGCAAGTAAATAAATAAATAAATATATAAATATATAAGAATGGTTGTAAAGTCTTTACCTGGAACTGAAATTTTACTCAACATCAGAGCAAGCAGACTGGATAGAAATGTGATGATTCATGGATAATCTCTTTTTAATATAGACTTCAGGAAAAAAGAAACTTTATAAAATAAATTAAAGATGAATTTAAAAAATTAAAGATGGAAATAATTGGCAAAGTATGCAAAGGAAAGGCAAATACATAATCAGAGAAGGAGTGCCTAGGTGGCCCTCTTTGTTAAGTGTCCAACTCTTGACTTCAGCTCAGCTCACGATCTCAGGTTCCTGGGATTGAGCTCCAGGTCAGACTCTGTACCAAATACTTGGTCTTCTCTCTCTCCCTTTCCCTCTGTCCCTCCTTCTGTTCTCTCTCTCTCCAAAATAAATAAATCTTTAATAAAGAAATAAAATCAGAGAAGTCACAGCAGAAAGTAGTAAATCGGTACCACTTTTCAGATAAGATTCTGAATCAGCGTATTTATTATTGAGAAAACTCCAAATTTAAATTATTTAGATCGATTACATTGTAGCATTGGATAGTGCAGGCATGAGGGACACCAACTCCCTCTAGAACTGAAAATATGTGTGTAATTTTTGAGTCCCCAAACTTAAAACCATTCCTACTTTACCATGCAAATACGGTATTGTTGACTCAAAACCTCACGTAGAACATTAACATTTAATCATCCCATTCTTAGTATATCGTCCATATTCTCTGCAGGATTTTTATAATAAACTAAAGTGGAGAAAAAATATTAAGGAAATCATAACAAAGAGAAAACATGCTTACACTGTTGTACTATATTTATAAGAAAATATATCTATGTATAAGTAGACCCACACTGTTCAAACCCATGTTATTCAATGGTCAAAGGTATTTGTTAATATTACTGAAAGGATCAAGGAGGTTGAATGTCTGGAAAGGGGTAATTAGTTTCACTGTGTCTCTTTTTTTCTTTTGACCGTATTGGAGATATTTTCCATGGCAATTTACTCTTAAATCATCTCATGCTAAGACTTAAGTGCTCATGGGCATGCAAAATGATTTCATTGTTGCTGTCTCACAGACATGAGGGGCTGTTGTATGATGAGAATTCATTCACACCTACTTTTCCATGGGCCATTAAAGGTGCTGTAATGTAAAATGTATGAAGAAAGTTGTTTGTGGTTGACATATAAGAGTAAAATAAGTCATGATGAATTAAGTGTGCAGGACATTATTATTTGCATTTTAAAGTAAAACAAACATTCTAAATTTTAAGTATTTTTGTTGGTTGCTGTTTACGAAGAATATGGTGTTACTTTATTTAAAGCTGGATGTATCTTCATAGGAATTTCTGCAAGTCAAGAACATTAGCTATTCTGTTGAAATAAATTTTCACAGATAACTGAGGGATGAATAGGGAACACTTCCATAAAAGGGTGTAAAATTATTGTGAATCCACGTTTACTCAATAATTAGCCTCAGTTTGAAAAGACTCAGATGCACAACTCAGAGATCATTATATCAGAGGAACAAGAATGTTTCTTGAATCTTGTGATGGGTATTTTGACCAGTGATTATACAATGATTTTGCAATAGTTTGTTTACAGTGCATTTGAACTCAATATATTTTCATTCATAACACTAAATGGATTTAATGTGTTAATATTGATATATATTATGTGAAGTGTTATCCTGCACCACTTTAGCCTGCCTCAAGATCATCAAGGTTGCAGGTAGACAGACAAAGTACACTTGCTCCTTGAACAACATGGGTTTGAACTGTATGGGTCCACTTACAGTCAGATCTATTTATAGCAGTATTATGTATGTAGTATCTCCTTCTGATTTTCTTAACACTGTCTTCTCTTGAGCTTCCTTTTTTGTAGGAATACCAAATATAACACTTACATGAGTATGTATTGACTGTTCTTGCTAAGGCTTCTATTGAACTGTAAATTATCAAGTGTTGGGAAGTCAGATTATACACAGATTTTCAACTGCACGGGGGTGGGTACACCGAACCCCTGCAGTTTTCAAGGGGCACTTGTTAAAGCTGTGGGATGGTATCACTAATGTTTTGTTCCTAGTGGCCCTAAATCTCAAATTATTTGAGATTAATTTTCCCCACATTTATGTATTACATCTTTTCTTTCTATTTGAACTGCTCTGACATGGTATTTTTAATAAGGATGATATAGAAGTATTATTGAGAGTGTAGCTAAACAATTTCTTGATACTGCTGCCTTGGATTCCAGTTTGTATAACCAGACTACATTCAGGGCATGTGAACTGACTGTAGATCCACCCAACAGCACATACACTAGACAAAAGCCCACAGTCATAAGCGAAGGTAAGTTCCTATATGACCTCCCCAGTAGTAAATGTGAAAATGTGTCCACTCTCAGTATACTTACTATAAGCATCCCTTAAGGAAGACCCCCGCACAACTTACCATACTCTGTTCATTTTGGTTTGAATTGTGCATTCTGGACTTTGGCCCAGGAACTCCGGAGCACACCAACCATGGACCCTAAGAAAGACATCTGCTCTGGTTCTTGCCATTTTCTCGGCCTACACTCGGTCTTGACCTCTTCACAGTGTCCCAAGATATATTATGTACATCTTCCAGGATCTCTGAGTAGTAAACTTTACTTCAATATCTTTGTTTTTTTTAATTGAACTGTGGCTCATGTGTCTAATGCCCAGGGGTTCTACTTAACTACAGCTAATTGAACAAAATCACTAAGATACTCACTAAGATAATATTAGCTATATTTACAGAATTCTCAATCAGTATTTTGAAAATGTCACCCTATATTTTTCTCTGCTTATATTGTTTTTGTCAGCATACAGAACACAGAGGTTTATAGTTTTGATGTGCACAGAATACAATATGTGATACTGAGCTAAAGATGTATTTTGGAGTAAAAGAACTAACTAGGAACAAGTGTGTGTGCGTGTGTGCGTGTGTGTGTGTGTGTGTTTACACGTATATTTTCAGAAGGAAGGAGAATCTTGGATCTGAAGAGATAATTTCCAAATTTAAAAGTTGATGATTTCTTGCTTAGCGAAATAAGTCAATTGGAAAAAGACAACTATCATATGATCTCCCTGATATGAGGAAGTGGTGATGCAACATGGGGGGTTAAGTGGGTAGGAGAAGAATAAATGAAACAAGATGGGATTGGGAGGGAGACAAACCATAAGTGACTCTTAATCTCACAAAACAAACTGGGGGTTGCTTGGGGGAGGGGTGTTGGGAGAAGGCGGGGTGGGGTTATGGACATTGGGGAGGGTATGTGCTATGGTGAGTGCTGTGAAGTGTGTAAACTTGGCGATTCACAGACCTGTACCCCGGGGATAAAAATATATTATATGTTTATAAAAAATAAAAAATTTTTTTTTTAAGTTGATGATTTCCTAACAAAAACAAAGGTTCATAATGGGAATAATTTTCTCTACATTGCATTGTATTTATTTTGCCTAAACGTCATATATGTTGTTTTGAGAATCTCCCCATGCAAATCCTACATTGTCTACCTGGCTATGACTCATGTAGGATGTACTCTGTTTTCCTTCCCCCAATATTCAGGAACTATTGCTTATATGACTTGCTCATGAGTTTCATGATTAGATTGCAAGAAAGCACATGGTGTTCAGTGTTAATTTGAATATGGGTATAATTCTACAGTGATCATATTCTATGTAGTTGAATTGACACATTTCATGTCTTTTCTTTTCAATTGGAGAAGAACATTAAGATTTCTGTACTTATTGTACTTTTCCCTTCTTGGAAATGATATTATCCATGTTATTCACATCACTGCAACAATTTGGTAAATGAAAACTTCAAGACTTTATGAATCCTGGGTTGTTTTAACATTGATTTGAAGGGAATAAACATGGGATGGTACTGATGTTAGTAGATGTTCTAACTTAGGAAGAAAACAACATTCTATTAGGAGTCATGATGTAGTCCAAGGGAAGAGATGAAAAATTTATAGGATATAGTTGTGAAGTGAAATCCTTAAGTGCTCCCCACTTGGACACTTGTCCAAGGCTGCATTAATGACCCTGAATCTAGAAATACAAATTTTACTTGTTTTCTTTCAAAATCATCTCTAGTGCTGTCTCCTCATCTCCGTTCCGATGGCACAGGCGTCACAGCTGTACTTCTTCCCTGTATTAGAGAGACCCAACTTTCACTGCTATCTCCCCCTCCCACATTAGCCATGCACGCCCTTGTATGTTCTTATGAGTAGCTTGGAATTTTTTAATTCAATCAGAAATGGTTGGTAACTGGATCACTTGAGGCTGAATCTGAGCTTGAAATACAATGTTGTCACCACTTTGCTATAAGAACAGGAAACACAGTGGGCCACAGGATTACCTGAGGCACTTGGTACTAAGGAGAGTTGTGAGGACAGAAAAGATATGATGATGGTTTACTTCTATAGGAAGTTAAGTTCTGCTAATAGAAAATATGGAGAACTGAAATGTGAAGACAAGATGTGTTAAGGAGCTCCCTTTGGCGCCTGCAAGGTCTTGGGAAGCTACTTGTGTTGAAGAAATGTAGCAGAGGTGGGGATGGGGGAATATGTGCTCATTTTCCATGATTGCAGGGAAGTCACATCCTTTTCTTGTGATTTAATGCCCACCCTGGATGTACTGCAGACCAGTTACTGGTCCAGATGTGTGGTGGTGGGTAGAGAAGGGCTATTGGCTGATTTAAACATTGTGGGCATAGCTTTAAAATGTCACAGTAATATGCAGAACCAGCAAGATGTGGTGTGGATCCACAAAGCACTGGTGTCCTGGGTGTATAACCCCAACATAGGTCTGATCCAGTGTAGATGGGTGACCTTCCAAGGATGCTGACCCACAGCTGGCAGGGCCCTCCCTCACTTCCATTCAGCCCCATGATGAGTCTCTCCTGTGCTCTGGACTGTATGCAAGGAACTTATTCGTTGGGAAGGTGGTCACCAGTCGCTGGCAGTGAGCATTTCTGATTCAGGCTACCCAGTTTTTAGGCTTGATGTCCCTGTGTTGTTTGTTTGTTTGTTTTCACAGGCCGTGCTGTCCTTATTACCTATCCTGACCTGTAGATATCGATAAATTAAATTGGGTGGCATGTTACTCTCACATTTAATATTGGATCATTTGAAGGATAACAGCTCATTTTTCAGTACCTGTTATTTTGTCGTCCACTACACCATGAGAAGCGCATGTGTATGTATAGGAAAGAAGCTGTATATTTTGAGTTATGTGCACAGTGAGTAGGTAGATGTTTAAGTCTGTTGGAGTGGCTCAGACACTCTTAGAGTGTCCTCTCATTTTTCCATGTCTTTTCTCTGTTGTGTTCCTGCTTGTTCTGTCACGGCTCCAAGATTCCTGCCCCACCACCGGGCATCACACCATGTGTAAATCAGCAAAGGAGGCAGTGTAAATCTGATAGGACTTGAGAAATTTGATTTGAGGCCTTTCTGTTTTTATTCAGGAAGGGCCATTCTCCCCAAGCACTACTCTCTCCATGTCACAGACCAGCACTGTGTCATTGCTGCCAGTCTAAGTACAGAGATACAACTGTAGCACAGGTGGACATGTTTGTGAATGGCTCTTGTTCTCAGAACTGTTTCCCAGCATATGACAGAAAGGCAATCACACTTTTCCTTGAAACCACGTGTTAGAGAAATCCCCTGAAGTTTACAGTGTCCTTATTCTTAATGCCCAGGTGTTTTATTCTGTATGTTAATGCGTGCTGTTGAAGAGCTCCTTAAGCTGCAGTTATTTATGGTCTTAGGGTAAAAGTCTTCGAATACAGTATTATAGTGAGAATGTTCTATTCAATCCCATTTTTTTTTTAATTTTTTATTTTTTATAAACATATATTTTTATCCCCAGGGGTACAGGTCTGTGAATCACCAGGTTTACACACTTCACAGCACTCACCACAGCACATACCCTCCCCAATGTCCATAATCCCACCCCCTTCTCCCAACCCCCCTCCCCCCAGCAACCCTCAGTTTGTTTTGTGAGATTAAGAGTCACTTATGGTTTGTCTCCCTCCCAATTCCATCTTGTTTCATTGATTCTTCTTCTACCCACTTAAGCCCCCATGTTGCATCACCACTTCCTCATATCAGGGAGATCATATGATAGTTGTCTTTCTCTGCTTGACTTATTTCCCTAAGCATGATACGCTCTAGTTCCATCCACGTCGTCAATCCCATTTTAATATATAACATATGTATCAGTGTCTTGATGCTTTTCATAACTTACTTGATAAAATATTTGCATATGTTTCAATTCACTTTAATTTGGATTGTTTTCATTTTGAATGTGAACAAAAGTGTATTTAGGAATTAGTGTATTTAGGAATGTGAACAAAAGTGTATTTGACCCCAGGAAGCTCAAGGACGGTATTGAGAAAAGCCACAGAAGGAAGAGGAGGAAGCCGAGATAGACTCTGTTAGCTTCAGATTCATTTATGAATAAGGAAAATGTATGTTTGTGTATGTTGTGTGTACATGTGTCACAACAGTAACATGACCGCAAGCATGGAGATTTCTGAGAGGGACTTCTGTGTGGATAGCTTGGGACTGACCTGTGACTTAATTGCTGCAGAGGTTATCAAATTTAGTCTGAGTCAGAATCACCTGGAGCTTTTTTTCTTTTTTAAGATTTTATTTAATTATTGGACAGAGAGAGATCACAAGTAGGCAGAGAGACAAGCAGAGAGAGAGGGGGAAGCAGGCTCCCCGCTGAGCAGAGAGCCCAATGTGGGGCTCGATCCCAGGACCCTAAGATCATGACCTGAGCTGAAGGCAGAGGCTTTAACCCACTGAGCCACCCAGGTGTCCCCACCTGGAGCATTTTAAATCTTTTATTGCTCTTCCTATCCTCACATTGTCATGGCAACCATGGCAATAGTTCTGGGGTACAGTTCCCCAAATTTCCTTTCCTGCACATTCTTAGATGCCTATGTAGGGAACACACATTGAGAACCATTGTCTGGGGACACATTTATAGTTGTTTTCTTCGGGAAGGGTATTAGCCAATGCAAAATGTATCAGATACACAGGAGTGTAGTCTTGGTTCTTTGGGTGTGAAAGTGGACTCGTGTGTGCTGGGCCTTTTCTGTTTTTTTGTTTTTCTTCTTTTTTTTTAATTTAATTTTATTTTTTCAGTGCTCCAAGACTCATTGTTTATGCACCACATGCAGTGCTCCATGCAATCCGTGCTCTTCTTAATACCCATCACCAGGCTCACCCATCCCCACTCCCCACCCCTCAGTTTGTTTCTCAGAGTCCACAGTCTCTCATGGTTCATCTCCCCTCCAATTTATCCCAATTCACTTTTCTTCTCCTTCTCCTAATGTCCTCTGTGTTATTCCTTATGCTCCACAAGTAAGCAAAACCATATGATAATTGACTCTCCCTTCTTGACTTATTTCACTCAGCATAATCTCCTCCAGTCCTGTCCATGTTGATATAAAAGTTGGGTATTCATCCTTTCTGATGGAAGCATAATACTCCATTGTATATATGGACCATATCTTTTTTTTTCCTAATTTATATTTATTTGGACCATATCTTTTTTATCCATTCGTCTGTTGAAGGGCATCTTTGCTCTTTCCACAGTTTGGCAATTGTGGCCATTGCTGCTATGAACATTGGGGTACATATGTGTTTTTATATGTGATGCCTGTCCTCTGTGTCCTCTTCTTAGTTATCAACCAAAGAGCCATTCAGACTGCATCTTTGTGTTTTGGGGTGGAATTTTCACTTTGAAACCTCATAGAGGCTATTCTGTATATAGATCTCTAGGGGAATCATGTATCAAAGAGGAAAGAATCCACACACAGGTCACCTTCTGGAATAACATTTGACCTGGGTACCTCATGTTGATATGTACAAATCCTGACTCTACCAATATTGAGATGATCCCTAAATCTTGCTTTAAGTAAATTATTTCTATCAGTAGGAGGGCAGTAATATTAGCACTAACCTATAGAATCAAGAATATTAAATATATTGTAATAGATAAAGCATCAATAACCATGGGACATTCTTTGTCCATACTATACAAAGGAACATTTCAGACTTTAGTGAATATTTTGGATTTTGTTTTTCATAGAAAAGATAGCCCACAAGTCAAATTTTATGCTGGATCTTCTCTTATGGAATGTGAGCCTTGACCCTTGGAATAACCGACTAGCCTGTGTGCCTTTGCAAATTGGAAAGAGTTCTCTGGTCCAGACTTTTCTTGGAATCCTCATTTTTATGTTAATAGAGGGTAGACTTGTGTCCATTGGCATCTGTGGGTACCTGAATATTTTCCAAGCCAATACTGCCAAGTCCCTGTTCAGATGGGTCCAGAGGTTCTGTTCAGACATTTGGCAGAACTGATGGCTGTTCCCAGCTGCAATGAACTGCGGTAGGCTAGGCTCTGAGACTGCGCTGGTTCACTGTTCAAGCTCCCTGGTCCTTCAAAGTTAGGATTATGCTCAACACTAGGGCTGTCCTCTGGGCTTGGCTCTCTCCCCAAGTGGGCCTGTATGATAGGCTCTGGTGTTGCCCAGAGTCTTTGTTCAGACTTGCTGGTGGGGCAGGAGTAGAGACTGCGAGATGGAACCCAGTCTCTTCTGGCAGTCTTCTCAGATCTGAGCCCTGGTTACGATAAGCTATCCCCACCTTCCCCATGTCTCTATGATCCCCAGTGGGCCAGCACCACAACTTTACCCAGGAATCCCCATGAAGGGAGATCTGAGGAAGTAGAATGCCATTTGGAGAATGCTGGATGTCCACCACTCACTCGCTCTCTCTCTCTCCTTTTTTTTTTTTTTGGTTGAGGAATGATAGTTGTAGGTGTATCCTGGTGGGTCACTGTGTTGGTCTGGGGGAGGTGCATTGTGATCAACCTGAAATTGCTCTTCTTACCCTTTTCATGTTGTCCTTCTTGATCTGTCAGCCAGGGTGTGTTTTAGCCTCACCCTTGAGTACTGTGATTTGTCCGCTGATGTCTTGTGTGAAAGTTGCTAATTGAGCTTATGAGAATTACTGATGCCTGAACTATGTATTTCACTATCTTTTCTTTTTTTAGAGAGAGGGAGAGAGAGATGGGAGAAGAGCAGAAGGAGGGGGAGAGAGAGAACCCCAAGCAGGTTAGATGCCCAGCACGGAGCAGGGCATGTGAGTTGGATGTGGGGATTGATCCCACAATGCAGAGATTATGGCCTGAGTCTAAATCTGGAGCGGGACACTTAACTAAGTCACCCAGTCCCCCGCTTGTACCATCTCAGTGTTCTCAGCCCTCTTTGATGATTATTTTAATGAGCTAAAAATAAATGTTTCCCTAGAGACATGTATTTATATGTGTATATTTATATATGTGTTTTTGTATAAATATGCACACACATATATGTAGATTGATTGTTTTCCTCCAGTTAGAATATTGAAATGGTGCAGATTTAAATATTGAAATATAACACTATGAATAACAATAACTAAATCCTTTGTGTTTTTTGTTTTTGTTTACTCTTGCAGAGATCATTTAATTTTTTAATTTTTTTTAAATTTAAATTCAAGGGGTGCCTGGGTGGCTCAGTTGATTAAGCGACCACCTTCAGCACAGGTCATGATCCTGGAGTCCTGGGATAGAGTCCTACATCAGGCTCCCTGCTCAGCAGGGAGTCTGCTTCTCCCGCTGACCTCTCTCCTCTCATGTTCTCTCTCTCTCTCTCTCAAATAAATAAATAAAACCATTAAAAAATTTTAAATTCAATTAATTAACACACAATGTTACACTGGTTTCAGAGATAGAGGTCATTCATCGGTCTTATATAATACTCAGTGCTCATTATACCACATGGCCTCCTTAATATTCATCACCCATTAACCCCATTCCTCCATCTTTGTCCTCTCCAGCAACCTTCAGTTTATTTCCTATGATTAAGAGTCTTTTATAGTTTATTTCCCTCTCTGGTTTCTTTTTGTTTCATTTTTCCTCTCTTCCCCTATGATCCTCTGTTTTGTTTCTTAAATTTTGCACATCAATGAGTCATATGATGATTATTTTTCTCTGATTGACTTATTTGTCTTAGCATAATATAGTTCCATCCACATCAATGCAAACAGCAAGATTTCAATTTTTTGATGGCTGAGTAATACTCCACTGTGTATATACTTTATATATATTTATATATATTTTAATTTTAATTTTTTATTAACATATAATGTATTATTAGCCTCAGGGGTACAGGTCTGTGAATTGTCAGGTTTACACACTTCACAGCACTCACTCCTTCCCCAATGTTTATAACCCCACCACCCTCTCCCTACCCCCCTTCCCCCAACATCACCCAGTTTGATTTGTTAGATTGTCTCCCTCCCAATCCCATTTGTTTCATTTTTTCCTTCCCTACCCCCCAAACTCCTCACTCTGCCTCTCAACTTCTTCATATCAGGGAGATCATGTGATAATTGTCTTTCTCTGATTGACTTATTTCACTAAGCATAATACCCTCTGGTTCCATCCACGTCATCACAAACGGCAAGATTTTATTTCTTTTGATGGCTGCATAGTATTCCAGTGTGTGTGTGTGTGTGTGTGTGTGTGTGTGTGTGTGTGTGCGCGTGTGCACGCACGCGCACCACATCTTCTTTATCCATTCATCTGTTGACGGACATCTAGGTTCTTTCCATAGTTTGGCTATTGTGGTCATTGCTGCTATAAACATTTGGGTGCACATGCCCCTTTGTAAAGGGTATACATTTGTAAAGGTACATTTGTACCTTTAGGGTAAATACCCAGTAGTGCAATTGCTGGGTCATAGGGCAGTTCTATTTTCAACATTTTGAGGAACCTCCATGCTGTTTTCCAGAGTGGCTGCACCAGCTTGCATTCCCACCAACAGTGTAGGAGGGTTCCCCTTTCTCCGCATCCTCGCCAGCATCTGTCATTTCCTGACTTGTTAATTTTAGCCATTCTGACTGGTGTGAGGTGATATCTCATTGCGGTTTTGATTTGCATTTCCCTGATGCTGAGTGATGTTGAGTATTTTTTCATGTTCCTTTTGGCCATTTATATGTCTTCTTTGGAGAAATATCTGTTTGTGTCTTCTGCCCATTTCTTGATTGCATTATTTGTTCTTGGATGTTGAGTTTGATAAGTTCTTTATAGATTTTTGGGTCCTAATCCTTTATCTGATTTGCAAATATCTTCTCCCATTATGTTGGTTATCTTGGTTTTGTTGACTGTTTCCTTTACTGTACAAAAGCTTTTTATCTTGATTAAGACCCAATAGTTCATTTTTTTAAAAAGATTTTATTCATTTATTTGACAGACAGCAATCACAAATAAGCAGAGAGGCAGGCAGAGAGAGAGGGAGGAAGCAGACTTCCTACAGACCAGAGAGCCCAACATGGGGCTCGACCCCAGGACCCTGAGACCATAACCTGAGCCGAAGGCAGAGGCTTTTTTTTTTTTTTTTAAGATTTTATTTATTTATTTGAGAGAGAGACAGTGAGAGAGAGCATGAGAGGCGAGAAGGTCAGAGGAAGAAGCAGACTCCCCATGGAGCCGGGAGCTCAATGCGGGACTCGATCCCAGGACGCCGGGACCGTGACCTGAGCCGAAGGCAGTTGCTTAACCAATTGAGCCACCCAGGCACCCAGGCAGAGGCTTATTAACCCACTGAGCCACCCAAGTGCCCCCAATTGTTCATTTTTGCCTTTGTTTCCCTTGCCTTTGGAGACATGTCTTAAAAGAAGTTGCTGTGGTGAACAGGGCACCTGGGTGACTCAGTGGGTTAAAGCCTCTGCCTTCAGCTTGGATCATGATCCCAGTGTCCTGGGATCAAGCCCTGCATCGGGCTCTCTGCTCAGCACGAGCCTGCTTCCTCCTCTTTCTCTCTGCCCGCCTCTTTGCCTACTTGTGATCTCTATCAAATAAATAAGGAAATAAATCTTTAAAAAAATAATAAATAAAAGAAGTTGCTGTGGCCAAGGTGATAAAGGTTGTTGCCTGTGTTCTCCTCTAGAATTTTGATGGATTGCTGTCTCATATTTAGGTCCTTCATCCATTTTGAGTCTATTTTTGTGTGTGGTATAAGGAAATGTTCCAGTTTCATTTTCTACATGTGGCTGTCCAATTTTCCCAATATCATTTGTAGCAGAGACTTTTTTCCATTGGATAGTCTTTCCTGCTTTGTCAAATATTAGTCAACCATAGAGTTAAGGGTCCATTTCTGGTTTCTTTATTCTATTCCATTGCTCTATATGTCTGTTTTTGTGCCGCTACCATACTGCCTTGATGATTGCAGCTTTGTAATAGAGCTTGAAGTAGGAAATTGTGATGCCACCAGTTTTGGTTTTCCTTTTCAACATTCCTTTGGCTATTTGGGATCTTTTTAGGTTTATTTGCTCGAGCTCTGTGAAAAAAGTTGATGCTATTTTGATAGGGATTGCATTGAATGTGTAGGTTGCTCTAGGTAGCATAAATATTTTAACAAAATTTGTTATTACAGTTCATGAGCATGGAATGTTTTCCCATTTCTTTGTGTCTTCCTCAATTTCTTTCATGACTGTTCTATAGTTTTCAGAGTAAACTATAGATCTTTGGCTGTTTGGATGGGTTTATTCCTCAGTATCTTGTGGTTGTGGATGCAATTGTAAATGGAATCAACTCCTTAATTTGTCTTTCTTCTGTCTCATAGTTAGTGTATAGAAATGCAATGAATTCTGTACATTGACTTTATATCCTGCCACTTTGCTAAGTTCCTGTATGAGTTCCAGCAATTTTGCCATGGCGTCTTTTGGGTTTTCCACAGAGTATCATGTCATCTGCAAAGAGTGAAAGTTTGACTTCTTCTTTGCCAGTTCGGATTCTCTTTATTCCTTTCTGTTGTCTGATTGCTGAGGTTAGGACTTCTAATAATATGTTGAACATCAGTGGTGATAGTGGTCATCCCTGCCATGTTCCTGACCTCAGAAGAGAAAAGCTCTGTTTTTCCCCCATTGAGAATGATATTGACTATCAGCTTTTCATATAGGGCTTTTAAGATATTGAGGTATGTTCCCTCTATCCCTACATTGAAGTTTTAATCAAGAAAGGATGCTGTGCTTTATCAAATGACTTTACTGCATCTATTTAGATCATATAGTTCTTGTTCTTTCTTTTATTGTGATGTATCACGTTAATTGATTTGTGAATGTTGAACTACCTTGCAGCCCAGGAATAAATCCCACTTGGTCATGGTGAATAATTCTTTGAATGTACTGTTGGATCCTATTGACTAGTATTTTAGTAAGAATTTTAGTGTCCATGTTCATCAAGGATATTGGTCTGTAATTCTCCTTTTTGGTGGGGTCTTTGTCTGGTTTGGGATCAAGGTAATGCTGGCCTTATATAATGATTTTGGAAGTTTTCCTTCCATTTCTATTCTTTGAAACAACTTCAGAAGAATAGGTATTAGTTCTTTAAATGTTTGGTAGAATTCCCCTGGGAAGACGCCTGGCCCTGGGCTCTTGTCCTTTGGGAGATTTTTTGATGACTGCTTCATTCTCCTTACTGGTTATGGGTCTGTTCAGGTTTTCTATTTCTTTCTGTTTCAGTTTTGGTCATTTATATGTCTCTAGGAATGTGTCCATTTCTACCATATTGCCTAATTTGTTGGCATATAGTTGTTCATAATATATTCTTAAAATTTGTATTTCTTTAGTATTGGTTGCAATCTCTCCTCTTTCATTCATGATTTTATTTATTTGGGTCCTTTCTCTTCTTTTTGATAACTCTAGCCAGGGGTTTATCAGTCTTATTAATTCTTTCAAAGAACCAGCTCCTAGATAATTTCCTCCAGTATATCTTCTGTCTCTCTCCTCTTCTAGGATCCCAATTATTCTATGAGACAGGGACTTTAACCAGCTAAGCAATAGAGCCACCTGCAAGGATCCCAATTATTCTAATATGTTCCGCTATGTGATATCACTGATCTCTCAAATTCTCCCCTCCCCTTGATTATCTCTCTTTTTCTCAGCTTCTTTATTCTTCATTGTTTTGTCTTCTATATCACTAATTCTATCTTCTGCCTCATTTATCCTCGCATCTAGAGCCTCCTTTTTTTTAAATTTTTTTCAGCATAACAGTATTCATTGTTTTTGCACCACACCCAGTGCTCCATGCAATCTGTGCCCTCTCTAATACCCACCACCTGGTTTCCCCAACCTCCCACCCCCTGCCCCTTCAAACCCCTCAGATTGCTTTTCAGAGTCCATAGTCTCTCGTGGTTCACCTCCCCTTCCAATTTCACCCAACTCCCTTCTCCTCTCCATCTCCCCTTGTCCTCCATGCTATTCGTTATGCTCCACAAATAAGTGAAACCATATGATAATTGACTCTCTCTGCTTGACTTATTTCACTCAGCATAATCTCTTCCAGTCCTGTCCATGTTGCTACAAAAGTTGGGTATTCATCCTTTCTGATGGAGGCATAATACTCCATAGTGTACATGGACCACATCTTCCTTATCCATTCATCCGTTGAAGGGCATCTTGGTTCTTTCCACAGTTTGGCAACCGTGGCCATTGCTGCTGTAAACATTGGAATACAGATGGCCCTTCTTTTCACTACATCTGTATCTTTGGGGTAAATACCCAGTAGTGCAATGGCAGGGTCATAGGGAAGCTCTATTTTTAATTTCTTGAGGAATCCCCACACTGTTTTCCAAAGAGGCTGCACCAACTTGCATTCCCACCAACAGTGTAAGAGGAGGGTTCCCCTTTCTCCACATCCTCTCCAACACATGTTGTTTCCTGTATTGCTAATTTTGGCCATTCTAACTGGTGTAAGGTGGTATCTCAATGTGGTTTAAAGATTTTATTTATTTATTTGACAGAGAGAGAGATCACAAGTAGACAGAGCAGCAGGCAGAGAGAGGCAGGGAAGCAGGCTCCCTGCTGAGCAGAGAGCCCGATCCTAGGACCCTGAAATCATGACCTGAGCCGAAGGCAGAGGCTTAACCCACTGAGCCACCCAGATGCCCCGAGCCTCCATTTTTTATTGCATCTCATCAATAGCCATTTTAATTTCTACTTGGTTAGATTTTAGTGCTTTTATTTCTCCAGAAAGGAATTTTCTAGTGTCTTCTTTGCTCTTATCAAGCCCAGCTAGTGTCTTAATAATCATTATTCCAAACTCTAGTTCTGACATCTTACTTATATCCATACTGATTAGGTCCTTGACAGTCAGTACTGCCTCTTATTCTTTTCTTTGAGGTCAGTTTTTCTGTCTTGTCATTCTTCCAGAAAATGGTCGCTTTTCTATTTGTAGAGTTGCAGCCGTTTTCTTAGATCTCTGGTTGAGATTTCAGGTGTTCACAATTATTTGATAGCTTCCTAGCCGAATTCCTGGGACCAGACAAAACTAAGGTCTCCTATTCTTTCGCCATCTCAGTTCCCCAACCTCCTTTAGTGTTAAAGATTTTCCTATATAATACTAGTATTGCCATGCTGGTTGTTTGATTGGTCATCACTACATGGGGTGTTTTCTTTTTCTTTTTTTCTTTCCACTTATTTCCTTCTGATTAATTATAGCTCTCTGAAAATTCCAGTGCAGTATGTTCAAGCAACATATAATGTTACTAGGAACATTTGGTTTATTTATATGTAGTGTTCTAACGGTGATATTGGTATTTGAATTTACCACTTTTTTATGCTTTTCCTTATACCCAATCATTTTTTATTACTAGTTTCTTATGTTTTCCTGTTTACATTTTAAGAAAATAATTCTATATTTCATTCTTTTTCTGTAAACTTTATAGAATCAGTTCCATATTGCTTTAGCGAGAAATTACAGGTTTTTTTATGTTTTTGTTTTTAGATTATTTATTTATTTATTTATTTGACAGAGATCACAGGTAGGCAGAGAGGCAGGGGGAGAGAGAGGAAGGGAAGCAGACTCCCTACTGAGCAGAGAGCCAGAAGCAGCTCTCAATCCCAGGACCCTGGGATCATGACCTGAGCCAAAGGCAGAGGCTTTAACCCACTGAGCCACCCAGGCGCCCCTGCAGTATTTTTTTAAAAGAAACACTTTTTAAATCTAGTCACAGTGTGGAATTACATCTACCTTAATTTCAAGTTGTCAATATATGTACATTATGATATTTCTTTACTTACATCTATTTTTAATGATGAAGATTTTTTTTAATAATGTAACATGGAAATCATAAGTAAAGAACTCAGTAGAATTTCACAAACTGATCACATCTCTCAGCCACTGAGATCATGAATCAGGATATTGTTTGTCCTCGTGAGCTCCTCAGTAACTTTCCTCGGAGCTCAGCAGTCCGTTAATGTATAAGGCAAGAGATTGCTGTCCTCCCTTTTGATCTTTATGTAAAAGCAATTAGCCAATGTGAGCTCTTTTGTATTTGGCTTCTTTTCTTCCCATCATTTGTGAATTTATCTGTATTTACTGCATGTTGTTGTGCCTCATTCATTAGAATGGTTAGATCCAATTCCGTTGTGAATATCAACTGACTGCATCATTCTACTGCATGGAATTTCACAAACTGATCTCATCTGTATAAGCCATTGAGGTCATGAAACACAATATTGTCCTCTGAATTCCCTCTAAGGTCTCATTAACTTTTCCCCTAAGCTCAGCACTCTTTCAGCATCTAAGGCAAGGGATTGCTGTGCTCACTTTTTTACTTCGTATAAATGTCATCAGGCAATGGAGACTCTTGTATTTGGCTTTTTTTTCTTTCTCCATATTTGTGAATTGATTGATTTTCCTGCATGTTACTGTGCATGATTCATTAGAATGGATCAATCCTGTTCCGTTGTGTGGATGCCAGTCACATCATTCTACTGTTAACAGGAGGGGGGATGGTTCTCTGTGCAGGACTGTCCTGACTAGTACTGACGTGTAAAATCTATGATTTGTCTTTCAGTGGAAAGATATGTACACATATCTGCTGGCTATTTATATGGGACTGAATTTTTCATAAATATAGTAAGATAGTTCAGCTTTAATAGATAATACCAAACACTTTGCTAAAATGTGTATACCAGTTTTCCTGCCACCAGCAGTGTACTGGATTTCTGAATTACATATTTACAAAACTTGGTTTTTTATGTAGGGTTTTTGTTTTGTTTTTTGTTTATTGTTTGTGGTAGTCTTTCTGGTTGGTGTGTGGTGTTACCAAGTCATGGGTTTATTTGCATTTTTGTTGTTGTTTGTTACTTCCTGTTAGTATGGGGTTTAGTTAACCTTTGGATAATCTCTTTTTCAAAGTGTCTAGTGGGTTTTTGTGACCATTTGTTTTCTGTTGCGATATCTTTCTTTTCATGCTTTGTAGTTTTGTATATACTTTGAGAATAAGTCCTTTGCCTCCTCTCTCACTCTACTTCCGTTTCTCTCTCTTGAGCTTTTGATACGGAGTAGTTCTTAATTTTAATGTAATCCAGTTTGTCAGTTCACCCTTCATGGTTAGTGTTTTTATCCTTTTTAGAAATCTTCCTTGATACCAAGACCTCAAAGACAGAACCCTTTGTTTTTCTAAAGACATCATTACTTTTACAATTTTGTTCTTTTTTTTTTTTTAAGATTTTATTTATTTATTTGACAGAGAGAGAGATCACAAGTAGCAGAGCAGCAGGCAGAGAGAGGGGAAAGCAGGTTCCCCCCTGAGCAGAAAGCCTGATGCGGGGCTTGATCCCAGACCCTGGGATCATGATGACCTGAGCCATCCAGGTGCCCCTTATTTCATTCTGAAACCTGTTAAAAATCAGTATGTTGCATGCTTTAGGTAGTGACTAAAGTTTTCTTTAGTCACTTTTTCTTTTTTTCCAATCAGATTAGCTAACAAATTGAAATGTATTCTGAAAATATTGTATTGTGCTTTCTTTTCATTTATTTGTACAAGTCTTCATAGCATTAACACCATAACAATCTTGGAACAGACTTCTCCTGTGATTTCTCTCCATCTTTTCCTGCCTCTAGTGATGTTTAGCAATCTCATAGGACCACACACTCAGTGTCAGTTTTTTTGTTTGTTTGTTTTAGATTTTTATTTATTTATTTGACAGGTAGAGATCACAAGTAGGCAGAAAAGCAGGTGGTGGGGGGGCGGGGAGCAGGCTCCCCACTGAGCAGAGAGCCTGATGCTGGGCTCGATCCCAGGACCCTGGGATCATGACCCGAGCCGAACGCAGAGGCTTTAACCCACTGAGCCACCCACATGCCCCTCAACGTCAGTTTTGATGTCAAAAACCTTCCATGGCGGGGGGGGGAATATGAATATATATATATATATATAAATTTTAAAAAAAAAACCTTCCATGAGTGTCTTTGCTCTGACAAATGATTATTTCAGTATTCCCATAACAGAATGACTTTCAGGGACTTGGTAATAGAAGTCTTGTTATACACTGTAACTGGAATCTTGGCAATCTGATCGCTGTTTTATCATTCTCTCTCTCTTTAGGTCACTGGAGGTGACCTAAGTAGGTTAAGAGGTAGTTTAAGTTCTATCAATTTTATCACCTAATATGAGTATAGTCAACTCATTGGTCACTGTCTCTAAATAAGTCCCACCCACAGTGACAGCTTTTGGGTGAAAAGATTGCTGTCATGATTCTGGATGCACACCTGTTTCATATGTTTACAGAGTGGCCAGGGTTGTGTCCTTTGTGGTAGAGTATGTGTCTTCGGTGCCTTCCAGACCCTTAGGATTAGCTGTATGGACACTGGTTGGAAGGAGTTTATTAACGTTCAAGCTTCCAGGTTCATTGAGTCTTTAATTTTGCTCTGTATGTCACCACTAAATGAGCAACAGAGCAGCATAAAGGAAAATGAATTTGGGTACTGTCATGAATGTCAGAAGAAAATCGTACATTTGCTCTGTGCAGTATTGTTATTACTCATTGAAATCGTGCTGTGAGCTCATGACCTCGACCAGGCTCCTTGATTTTCATCAGGTAGTGGCACACAGAGTAGGTCACGTGCATTCACAGGATCAACATTTCCTCCAGATCTTCACCTAAGTTCAGGGCAATCCAATGTGTTTTTGTCCTTGTGACCAACACTGTTTCATTTCACACAGTCTTGTCCAGCTTTTAGGTCTTTGTTGCTATTTTAATATTCCCCATTGATGTTTGGTGAATAGCTCTGCCCTAATTCCTATGTGTTTTTCCATTTTTTGCCCTTTTTTGGTAATGAGCCATGATTCTACTCTATCCAGGATCTGCTTTGCCTAGGTAAGGAGTACAAAATACTCTTATCTTTTCAGATAACATGCAAATGTGTTTGTTTGTTTGTTTGTTTGTTTACCATGTCCCTTAGAAAAGCTTACTATAGAAATGTAAGGTAGATCCTTCTGGGTACTGGGATTTCTTTACCTGGTAAAATGCAAGACCCATGGGGACATGGGTGTTATAGCTCACTCAATTCTTCTGTATTGTATCCTGCCTGTCATAGCCTTGCAAAATGTTTCCTGAAGTACATTGAATAGATTTTATCCCAGAGCCTACGCCGGCTTAATGAGTGTTTGATGAGGTGGTGTACATATGGGAAAATTGGGCTGGAGCTCAGCTGATATCATACTGAGTGGTGGATATTGTTGGGAGATGATTCGGATGTTGGTTACATTTTCTCCATGTGTTCTGGATAGATCCTTTGAACATTTTTATTCTAATTGTCTTTCCATTGATGTTTGTGTATAAAAAAGCTTGGAATATAATGACAGTGTCTTGCCCTTGGGTAGAGGACAGATTTGTTTATTGTAAGAGAAAATGTATGTCCCCTTCCATGGTAAAAGTTTAGGGAGATATCCTAGTTCTTCCTTTAATATATTGGGATTTCCTGTGCTCAGGATCTCACACATGTGGCGCAAACCTACTGTATGTGCAGCATCTCCCTGTAGGAATTGTGGGTAGGAGGTTGACAAGTGAAATTAGTATGATCAAGATGTTGGTGATGTTTGCTATATCATGAACAATGGCCTTTGGTCTTTATTCCATGAGTCTTCTGTCTTCTGCCAGCAGTGGAAAATTGTTAGAGGCCAACTTGTTACATTACAGAATGTGTGTAATCTTGGAATCCCATGGTTCTGGGATTGAGTCCAGTATTGGGCTCCCTGCTTGGCGGGAAGCCTGCTTCTCCCTCTCCTACTCCCCCTGCTTGTGTTCCCTCTCTCACTGTGTGTCTCTGTGTCAAATAAATAAATAAAATTTAAAAAGAAAAAAAGAAGTCACATGTAAAGAAAGCTAACCTCTCCACATGCAGCTCATCGTAGGTATTCACAGTAGGATATAGAGTTAGGATAGCAAATTTCTGTGTAACACAATGGAGACAATGTACATTGTGGACAAAGGAGAGGGTTTAGGAGAAGGAGAATGTGCCCAGCAGGGTGAAGGAAGAAGGCACAGAAGAGCATGGAACGCTCAGAGGCCGAGCAACCCAGGAGATACAAGGAAGAACAGTAATTTCTGAACCTTTCTTCAGTTGGTTTTCACTGCAGTGCACTCTCTCTTATCTCTCACTATTAAAGTGCATGTAAGTAATGGCCACGTGACTCATGAAGGCTTCTCTGCATTAGTGGATTCTTTTGGGGATACTGGAAAATCCAACTAATGTTCCTGCCCACGTTCATTGTAGGCAAAGTCAGTTTTTAGAAGGAAGTCAGAGATGCAAACCAAGGAGATCCTGTACCCAGAAGCAGTGGGCATTAGTAAAAGTATAGGGAAAACTGGGTTGTTGTTGGTGGTGGTTTAAGATTTTATTTATTTATTTGACAGACAGAGATCACAAGTAGGCAGAGAGGCAGGCGGGTGGGGGGTGGGAAGCAGACTCTCTGCTGAGCAGAGAGCCCGATGCAGGGCTCAATCCCAGGACTCTGGGATCATGACCTGAGCTGAAGACAGAGGCTTTAACCCACTGAGCCACCCAGGTGCCCCGAACACTTGGTATTTTTAAAGACTGTGGGATCTCAGGGGTCCAAGCTAAAAAAACCCAGCATTGAATCAGGACCAGATTGTTCCTGCATTACTTGTTGACATGGGAGCTGTTTCCAAGAACATGCTTGGCAGGGTGAGTGGAAGACGGAGAAATACAGGGAGCCCCAGAGAGTAGTGGCAGGTCCTGTTCACTTGCCAGGGCCATGTTGGCTCAGATGGAAAGTGAAGGGAGGGAGGACTCAGGCCCACCTGTTTCGTTGTCTTCTCTGTGTCAAGGAACCCTGTGAAACTGTCCATCTTCTCTGATGCAGGCCTGGAGTTTCGTGTGGAGCCTACATTCTCCAGGTTTGACTGCCAAGAAATGGTCGTGTGCTTCAGATTATAGAAACATTTTTTTGTTTTTGCTTTTAATAATTAATGTTCTTCATTGAACCGAAGCTGGACTCCATGCAGCCTCAATTTAATCTCTTGATTCCCTTGTGAGGAGCACCTCTTTCTACTATGGTCCCACCACCTAGAAAGGAATAAATTTTTATCATTGTTTGTTTAAACCTCCCAGAAAAATGAGGTAAGGGAGCTGTAGATTCATCCCTGGTGTTAAATGGACTTTGCCTCTTCACTTGACTAGATCAGTACATTTGTACAGAGAGGTTCCTTGCTTTGGGCACACTCAGGAAAGACTAGAACACCATCCTCGAGAGAAAAAAAATTAGGACATAGGTGAGTGTAATGACTAGAACTTCTAGTTCTAAACCTCCCAGTCCCTACTGTTGGAGCGGAGAAATCCCTCAGTGTTTAAGGAACCCTGGATGATATTACTAAGGTAGGTAAGGCAGGGTACCTACAGGAGATGAGAGTTCCAGAATTCTTTTTTTTTTTTTTAATTTATTTATTTGGGAGGGAGAGAGAGTGCGCAAACAGTGGTGGGGTGAGGTGTGGCAGAGGAAGAGTGAAAATCCCAAGCAGACTCCACAATGAGTGCAGAGCCCCATCCAGGGCTCAGTCTCATGACCCTGAGATCAGGACCTGAGCCAAAACCAAGAGATAGACACTCAGCCAGCTCTGCCACCCAGACACCCTTATCCCACCGGTCCTGAGCTTCAGTTTGCCTCCGTGTCAGGGTCTCTGGACCAAGCCTGTGTGCTTGAGCTGATCAGAATGCAAAGAGGAGCCTGTGAAAGCCTGTGATCACACACAAAACCAAGCTTAACTGCACTACTGCAAATTACAGTGTATGGGTTCCATATGTGGCTTGGTATTTGAATAAAGTGGGTGTTTTCAGGTTTACATTTAGATCATGATTTACCGACTTGTTTAGATATTTATTTCACAGCACTTGTTCTGTGCCCTTTGAAGGACATTAGGCACCTGATACCAATGTGACTCATGACAAGTTCATGTACTTCATTTCCTCTGTCCTGTATGTCAGATCCCTCCACGGGTAAGATTAATACTTTTTCTCATTTATCATCACGGACCTTGGGAGCACTTACTGAAAGATGTGTATAATCATCTCATTTAATCTGGAAACTCCCTTCTCTGTTTCACTTTGTTTGTAGTCTACTTTGAAACTGAAGGCTTTCTCTGTGTTTGCTGGAGATGGCAGTGTTTGAAGGGGAGATGGTCAGTCAGTCACATGGGTCCTTCAACTTTCCATTCTACTACACACTCATGTCACAGACCAACTCTTCCTTAGCGTTTCTCTGTTGCTCTGTAGGAGGAAAGTGTGCATCACATATGTCCCACTGCCTTAAAATTGTAAAATACAGCTCAGCACAAAGGTATATGAGCAAAAGCTTTCAATGCAGTAAGAGACTCACAAACACTAGGTATTTTATTTATATCATTGTGGGTTTGTCTCTGGTGTGTTTGCAAGACACAAATTCCTTCATCCATAAATAGATTTAAAAGTCTTATGCCACTGAAGACATTTCTTAGATTCAAGGACAGTAAGAAATTTTGGCCCTATCATTTTTATTTTATTTTTTTTTAAGATTTTATTTATTTACTTGACACACAGAGAGAGATCACAAGTAGGCAGAGAGGCAGTCAGAGAGAGGGGGAAGCAGGCTCCCTGCCGAGCAGAGAGCCCATCTCGGGGCTCGATCCCAGGACTCTGGGATCATGACCGGAGCCAAATGCAGAGGCTATAACTCACTGAGCCACCCAGGCGCCCCTATCATTTTTATTCTTTTTAACTTAAGTTGTAATTTTTTTCTGTGTTATGTTTTATCCTCACTTACCTCTCGTAGTTAAAATGTTCTGCAATTTAGGGACGCCTGGGTGGCTCAGTTGGTTGGGTGGCTGCCTTCGGCTGGGGTCTGGGGATCGAGTCCCGCATCCGGCTCCTTGCTCGGTGGGAGGCCTGCTTCTCCCTCTGCCTCTGCCTGTGCTCACTCTCTCTGACCAAAAAAAAAAAAAAAAGTTCTGCAATTTAATCATTTTGCATTCCCACTGTCACTTTGAAACCAGCTGTGGATCTTCTTTTATAGTTACCTCTGTCTAGTGGTCTGTGTGTTCCTCTTAGACTTATGCAGTGTCACACAATCTGAGGTAAAACTCTGGTTCCGCTATCACTGAAGTTTTGGCAAGATATTTATTGAAAGATGAAGAACAGTCCTACTGTTTTCAACATATTTATTCACGGATGAATTTATGGGGGCACCTGGGTGGCTCAGTGGGTTAAAGCCTCTGCATTCGGCTCAGGTCATGATCCCAGGGTCCTGGGATCAAGCCCCACATCTCTGCTTGGGGGGGAGCCTGCTTCCTCCTTTCTCTCTGTCTGCCTCTCTGCCTACTTGTGGTCTCTATCTGTCAAATAAATACGTAAAATCTTTAAAAAAAAAAAAAAGAATTTATAATAAAGTGTTAGAATGGTATGTGGGTAATAAATATTCAAGAAGAATTGTTTCTGTTCATGGTGTTAGAAGTTGTGATTTCCCCAATATTCTTAATTTCAAAGCCATCCATGATTTTCTCCTTTTTTTTTTTTTTTAATTTTTATAATTTAGTAGTCTGGCTCTTGAATTAAGATGTTGGCATCACTTGCAAGCTCATGAGAAATGTAGAAACCCAGAGCCCACCTTGAAATTCCAATCAGAATATGAATTTTAATAAGATCTTCAGTTCATTGTCATACACATTAACCCTGGAGAAGTAGACCTCTAGCTCACCTCTACTTTTCCTTGTTCCATCTCTGTCTTTATGTTTGTAGTACATTATTTTGGTAACAGTGGCTTTTAGTATTCTTTAAATCAGTAGGTATGGAACCACCAATGTACTGACTGTTCAATTTCAAGATTGTTCTGGGTATGTGTCATCCTGTGACATCATATGAATGTTAGGATGGTTTTGATCTTTCTGCCAAAAATGGCATTGGGATTTTTGGGAAGTGATTGTGTTCATTTAAAGGTTATGTTATCGTTTATTCTTATCTCTATCTTATTTATTTCTGGCTTTTTTTCTTTTTTAATTCCTTCCTCTACTAAATTTCAGCTATGTTTCTTTCTCTAGTTCCTTGTAGTGTCATGTTAATTTTACTTACTTTAGATTTTTCTTTTCTTTTCTTTTCTTTTTTTTTTTTTAAGATTTATTTGACAAAGATCACAAGTAGGCAGAGAAGCAGGCAGAGAGAGAAAGAGGAGGAAGCAGGCTCCCTGCTGAGCAGAGAGCCCAATGCAGGATCCTGGGATCATGACCTGGGCCGAAGGCAGAGGCTTTACCCCACTGAGCCACCAGATGCCCCCAGATTTTTCCTTTTTTAAAGATTCTATTTATTTACTTGAGAGAGAGTGAGAGAATGAGCAGGGAGAGCGGCAGAGGAAAAAGACTCCCCGCTGAGCAGGGAGCCTGATATGGGTCTCCATCCCAGGACACTGGGATCATGACCTGAACCAGAGGCAGAGTCCTGACCGACAGAACACCCCTGAATTTTTTCTTCACTCAAGTATTATATCATAAAAAAATGGAAAAGTGAAAGTTAGGAGGGAAAATTCTTAGAAATAAATAACAAGTGATGTCCAATAAATAAAATAGCATTAAAATACTCATTCTTCAGTGTTTTCTATACATCATGTCATCTGTGAACAGAAACGTTTCTCTTTTCCTTTTTCAGTTGAATTACTTTTACATGTTTTTCCTGCCTCATTGTTCTGACTGTAAAATCCACTACTGTGTTGAATCAAAGTGGTGAAGTCACTTTACTACCTGTTTCTGATCGTACAGAAGGCTTCAGTCTTTTACTATCGGATACGTTAGATTCCAGCTTTTAGTGCAGACATGGCATTTATTAGTCTGAGTTGGTCCTTTTATTCCTACTACTGAATGGTTTTAAATCATAAAACAGTGTCCAGTGTGCTCACGTTCCTCTTCTGCATGAGTATTTAAATATGATCATGTAAAAAAAAATAAATAAATAAATATGATCATGTCATGTTTGATCTTTATTCTTTTACTTGCTGTCTTAAGTTTATAGATTACTTTTTGTGTAAACACCCTGAATTCAAGGAAGAATTCCCATGTGGTTATGTTGTAAAATAGTAAAATCTGCTTTGATTCAGGTTATTTCCTTTATTGGGGAGTTCACATAACTATTCATCTAAGTAGTAGTTTCTCTTCTTCTTTGCTTATAGTGCCTTTCTTGGTTTTGTTTATATGGTAATGCTTGTGTCACAAAAAGTGTTTTATAATTTCCTTTCACTTCACTCCTTGGAAATGTTATAGGAGATTTGAAGTACTTTCTCATTAATGTTTGTTTGAATAATCAGAATATTCACCTATCATAAGACTTCGTTGGAAGCTTTTTTTTTTATTACTTTTTCAGTCTACTTAGTAGTGGTAAGTCAGTAGAGAATTTTTTCCCCTCTATGATTACTCAATAGGTTATACCTTTTTGGAAATTCATACTTTTTTTATATCTATTTGTGGGTATGTAGTTATCCATCACTGCCTTTTTTAATTAGCTTTATTTCTGTACTATCAGTTGTATCTGCTTTCACTTCTCCAATTTTGATTTCACTGGTTTTCTCTCTGTCATTCTTCCATGATTTACTTAAAAATATGTCAGTTTTGTAGATCTCTTCTGGAAACCAACTATTCCTATTGTAGGTATTTTTCTGTTTTTGCCACACCCTGTTACGTTGATTTCTATTTTAAATTTAAATTTCCTCCCTTCTTTTAGGTTTGGACTCAGTACTTTTCCTGATTTTTTGAGGTGTGGGAAGTGATGTGTGCTCCAGCACAAGACTACAGAACTCTCTGTTAGGCCACGTGATCTGTACGTGGTCTGCAAGTTTGTGTCCCTGCAGGAATCAAGTCCAGATGATTTTCTCAGCCATCTTGCTGAAGTTCTCTGATTGATTTTATTATTCCATATTATAAGTTTTCACTATATTCGTCTGAGAGTAGTAAGTGGAATGATTTTACTTTTTTCTTATTCAATATCTTTCAGCTATATCTTCACATGGCACCCAGAGTTTCCTGCCAACATTGTGCATAGAAGCTTCTTTCCAAAACGTAGCGGTTCGTAGATATAAACATACTGCCCTGGAGAATGTACACTTCATGGTAGACTGTAACAATGATGGGGAGAGTGAAGAACATCAAATATATCATGAAGGACATATCCAGACTGAGACAACTGCGCATAATATGAACATCACTGCCCAAAATGGTGAAGGATATAAAACATTTTGGAAAACATCCCTTCTTAAGTCCGCTACTTCTGCAAAGCAGTGTCTTTCTATATATAAGGGCTCAAATCAAATGATTAAACATACATATTTGCAGAACGAAAAGTTGGAAAATCTGGAAAGTTGCCTAGTCCGTGCTGAAAATAATTATTTTAACCATTTTGAAAGTAGGATTGGATTGACCTTTGAGTCAAATATTTCTGAAAATCAGAGATTTAAAATTGAAGAACAAAGTGCTGAGTGGGATTCATTTGAGAGGTCTTTCACCGAGGAGTTAACTCTTCAAAATTACCAGGGTATTTTCAATGAAAACAGAATTGCTCAATGCAGTGAATCTGAGGAAAAATTTAACCCGGGTTCAAGTGTTAGTACATGTCTGAGGACTCATTTTCCAGAGGACCATTATGAACTTGATAAATGTGTGGAAGTCTTTTATCAAAGCTCCAACCTTATTATACATAATAGTATCCCTATGGAAGAGAATCAATATGAATATAATGAATGTGAGAAAGCTCTTAACCAGTCCTCCAGTGTTGGTGATCATCAGAGTATCCATGTGGGAAAAGACTCATACAGATGTTATAAACCTGGGAATATGTTCAGTCAGTCATCAAGACTAAATATACATAATAGGATCGGAACTGAACAAAAAAGTTACATTTGTAAGGAATGTGGCAAAGCCTTTGACTGGCACTCCACCCTGTGTCAACATCAGCCGATGTATCTGGGAGGAAAAGCTTACAAATTTGAAGAATGTGGTAAGGTGTTTATCCACCACTCACACTTTACTCAACGTGACAGAATTCGTACTGGAGAGAAAATCTACCAATGTAAAGAATGTGGCAAGTGCTTTAACCATCACTCAAATCTTAGTCGACATTACAGAATTCATACTGGAGAGAAACCTTACCAATGTAAAGAATGTGGCATGGCCTTTAACCAGCACTCAGTGCTTACTCGACATCACAGAATTCATACTGGTGAGAAACCTTATCAATGTAAAGAATGTGGCAAGGCCTTCAACCAGCACTCAAACCTTACTCAACATCACAGAATTCATACTAGAGAGAAACCTTATCAGTGTAAAGAATGTGGGCAAGTCTTTAACCATCACTCTAGCCTTACTCAACATCACAGAATTCACAGTGGAGAGAAACCTTATCAATGTAAAGAATGTGGCCAGGCCTTTAACCAGCACTCAAATCTTACCCGACATCACAGAATTCATACTGGAGAGAAACCTTATCAGTGTAAAGAGTGTGGCAAGGCCTTTAACCAGCACTCAAAGCTTACCGAACATCACAGAATTCATACTGGAGAGAAACCATTCATATGTACGGAATGTGGTCAGGCCTTTAACCGTCACTCACACCTTACTCGACATCACAGGATTCATACTGGAGAGAAACCTTATCAATGTAAAGAATGTGGCAAGGCCTTTAACCAGCACTCAAAGCTTACTGAACATCACAGAATTCATACTGGAGAGAAACCTTACATATGCAAAGAATGTGGCAAGGCCTTTAACCGACACTCACACCTGACTCGACATCATAGAATTCATTTTGGACAGAAACCTTACATATGTAAGGAATGTGGCCATGCCTTTATCCAGCACTCACACCTGAGTCAACATCACAGAATTCATACTTGAGGGAAACCTTACCAAAGTAAAGAATGTGGGAAGGCCTTTAATCACTGATCATCCTTTACTCATTATCACAGAATTCATAGTGGAACAAACCTTACAATTTTAAGTAATGTGAGAAAACTTTAAAGACGACTCACCCCTTACTCCTTACTCCACATCATAGAATTCATAGTGGAGAGGAACCATAAAATTGTAGAGAATGTGGAAAGGCTTTTAAGCCATGCTATTCCTGATCAGAGAAAGTGTATTGGGGAAGATTTTGGAATATGAAGAATTTTGCAAGCCCTTTATTCAGAGGTCACATTTCATTTAACATCACAGAATTCATACTGGGGAAGAACTTATAAATGTAAAGAACATGGGAAGGCTTTTAGAACTGCTCAACCCTTTGCAGCATCTCAGAGTTTGTACTGAGGAAAAACATTACTAAGGTAAAGGGTATCATAAGCCTCTAGCTGGAACTCATAACTTACTCAACATCATAGCTATCATACAGCATAGATAAATGTAAAATGTAGAGAAAGTTGCAGTGCCTTTAACTGGAATTCAGTCTATACGCAGTATCCCAAAATGCACACTGGATTCAAACCCTAAAAACATCATGATTGAGGAAAGACCTTCATTTTAAATTTTCACTGTAGCAAACACCAGAGAGTAAATACAGGTAAGTTACTTGAAAGATGTAAATATTTAGAAATGTATGTAAGTAAACATCAAGTGTCAATAAATATCATAGAAATCAAGTAGAAAGCAGTACATGAGTCAATCTATTCAGACATTACATCAAAATACTTATTATAAGGACTAATACAAAGTTAAACACTTAGAAAATGTATATGCTATTATGCTTCAAAAGAACAAGTGGTTGGGTTTTTGCATAGATATAATGAATTTTTCAACATGTCCTTGTTTTTTATTTTGTTGTTGTTGTTTTGGGTTTGTTTTTTTTATTTTCGTTTTGTGGTTTTGGGGGTTTTTGGGGTTTGTTTTTGGGGTTTTTTGTTTTGGTTTTGGTTTGGGTTTTTTTTGTTGTTGTTGTTCATTGACCTTATCTGGGATTTGTGACTAGCAAATATTAACATATTTGTACTCTCAAATCACTTCAGAAAACTCCTTTATTACTAGTGGGTTTGTGAAAGTATGTCGCTGATTGTTGTTGGATCAAAGATATGAGATGTCCATCATTAGGCAGGACTCCTGCATATCTAATTGCCCACGGATGAGGAAGGACAATATAATATATAAAATATGAAGAAAATCTAAATGGAGATGCTGTTTGTGGTTATAACATTAATGTTAGTTATGATGGAAAAAGTGTCCAGAACATCATTATTCTCCATTTATTAAAACTAAAGAATTTCCTGGATATTATAAATAAAATATTTTACTCTGGTCTTTGAGAAAAAAGAGGTGCCAGTCCAGTGAAATACGGTTGTATCCTCATAATAACTGTAGTTAGAAGTAGAGGATGTCAGGTGATGTGCTTGAAATGAAGAAATCCTCAAATATACAAAAGGAGGATAACTCTTTCTTAAAATGGCATAGGATTATGCATACAAAATTTTTAAGAGTGATCCCATGCCTGAAAACAATGAAAATCAGTACTCCCACATCATGATATCAGCACACAAATGCTTTTTAATGCTTGATTCTGTATTTCCAAAAAGGATTATAGAGTGGCTTTGAAATGTATACCTTAGTCTGTGTGTGAACGTAATATATTTTAATTAATAAAACATGATGAATTTTAACATGTTATCATGGATGAGTAATGAGTGAAGTGTCATCCCACCATCAGTGTTAACCTATCTCATTTTATATAAGGTTGCAGGCAACTGATGAAATCTGTCATTTATTCGGTAATCATGTGGAATAACATACCTAGTAATCCATTTTTTCAGTGGCCTTGAAGTTTAAATAATGTCTGATTATTTCCCCCCTTGTTTATCTGTTGTATCATTTTCTCCTCTTTTGGACTAGTGGGATATTATAACAGACATGTTGCAGATTATATTTGGGTCTTATTGACTGATTGACTCAAGTACGCTATGATGCTGCTACTTGGCATCCATTTCATGTCCCCATCGGTTTTGCAGAGTACTTGAATTGATAGCAACCTCTCTCACTAGTGCATTCCCTAAACAGTACCCTGCAGAGTCACCAGTTAATGTAAACTCTGACATGACATTCCCAGTCCACCCTTGTGAGCACCCATGACCCCTGTCTACCATGACTTTCCCCTCATGTGTTCTTGAAGAAGACTCTCACAGAGCTTCATCCTAAACCTGCTCTAGTTTCAATGGCCTAATCTGGACATAGCTCTGGGACTCACTAAATCACTGTATCCATGGCCCTTAATAAAGGTATGTGCCACAGTTCATAGGTGGGGGTGTTGTGTCCATGTTTCTATGAAGTAAAGATACACTTATAGCAGTGCTTGGTGTGTAATAGGTACCCTATAAGTAGGAGAAACATATTTCCAATAGGAGTGATACTGTAGCCCCAAGGAAGGGATAGAAAATGCAGAGGATGAAGAATTGGCAAGAATTCTGCATGTGGAGGAGGACACCTGTCCCAGGTTGCCCAGCTGACTCCCTGGATTTAGAAGAACACCTTCTGCTCATTTATTTTCCAAGTGATTTCCAGATCGCCTCTTCTGTTTATCCTCATTTTTATTTCCAGCTACGTAGGCATCACAGACATTCTTCTTTGCCTGTGTTGTGGCTGAATTGAAATGAGAAAGACATAAAGTCAATGGGTGTAAATTTAGACATTTAGCACTGGATTGTGGGGTGTGGAGCTAAGTAATACGTGATGATGGCACCAAACTTAGAAAAACAAGACCTATTAAAATGTGAAGAACTCTTTCTAATGTGGGGAGGGAACCAGAGGTGACTCCTTTAGCCACTCCAAAGGCACAAGGAGCTCTTGGTGGCATCATCCAATGAATGTCATCGAATAAGTGAAATGGACATAAGGAATTGGCAAATGTGAAACCCTTTGAATCTGGGTTTCTGAGGATTAGGGAAGTTTTACCTTATCTTCATGATTTAATTCAATTCCTTTGTGTTGGCAAGGACCAGATGCTGTTGGACGACAATGATTACTGTGATTGCTCAGGCCTAGATCAGTGGCCTCGGTGGAGTAGGGGAAGTTGGATGATGCCATCCTGTAGGGCATAGCTTAAAAATGGCACATGGCCAAGTAGATGTTGGAGATGAAGAAGCCTTCTGGACAGTGTGGTAGATGGGATCAGCAAGACGTGTGCTGTGGTTGCACGACGCACTAGTATCCCAGGTGTATAACCCCAACATAGTTTAGATCCACTGTTGGTGGGTGATGTTTTCAGGGAAGGTGACACACTTCTGTGTGGGACCTTCCTCCCTTTACTCGGTGCCATGATGAGTATGGTCCCACGCTCTGGCTGTGTTTGCCATGGATTTGTCAGGGGAGCAATTCCACACTCAGTGGCAGTGAACATTCCTACTTCAAACAGTCTAGCCCAAGTGTTCTTTGATTGAGAAATGAAGAAAGAAGATATGAGATATATGTAATGAAATATTACTCAGCCATAAAAAGGAATTCAATCTTTCTCTTTGCAATGACATAGAGAGAGCTAGACTGTATTATGCTAAGTGAGTGAAATCAGAGAAAGACAAATGCCATAGGATTTCACTCATGTGGAATATAGGAAACAAACAAGCAAAGGGGAAAAAAGAAGACCGGCAAATCATGAGAGACTCTTAACTATAGAGAAGCAACTGATGGATACCAGTTACCAGTGTGGAGCTGGATTGGGGGGTGAGTTAAACAAGTGATGGGAATGAAGACGTGCATTTTTTTGTTGTTGCGCCCTGGGTGTTGTATGGAATTGTACAATCACTATTGTACATGTGGAACTAATATTACATTGTATGTTAACTAACTGGAATTTGAATAAAATCTTTTAAAAAATGTTTTGTTTTTTACAGATATAAGAGAACCTTTACCTTAACTGACTTGCAGCAGTGGCCGAAAATATACCTTTGTTAAACAAATGAAAGATTTGTCTTTTGTCCATTCCGGATTCCTCCAGAATTCATTAAGTCTCAGTAACTATTCTTATATTTTTATGCCCTTGTATGTATTTGCATCATTTCAATAAGAATCTGTTCTCATCGTGCTAAGAGACAGTCAGAAACAGTGGTTATATAGCCAAGGCTTTGACTGGAATGTTACAGCTAAGAACTACATAGACTCAGACATGACCAGGCAGCTAGAAGGGACTAAGATTGAACTATATGGCATCAATAAAGTCTCCTTGGAAATACCAGCCTGATACTTTGCTTACAGAATTCCCCAAAGTCTTACCATGTGAGCAAGGAAGATCACTTCCCAACAGCTGCAGGGAACTTGGGATATTTCAGGGACTTCATGAATACAGAAATTCACCCAAATCTGTAGTTATTGTAGACAAAGTCTGGTGGCAAGTATTTGGCTTGGCTCCTGGCCTGGAGAAGCTATTGAAATTTCAGTCTACAGATTGCTTATGAAAAGTTCCAACAAAGCTGTTTGTTTGTTTAAAGATTTATTTGTTCATTTAAGAGAAAGAGAAAGGATTAGGAGAGAGACAGAGGGAGGCAAGCAGACTCACCACTGAGCAGAGAGCACCCGGCGGGACTTGGTCCCAGGACCCTGAGATCATGACCTGAGCTGAAACCAAGACTCAGCCACCCAACTGACTAAACCACCCAGGCACCTTAAAAGTTTTTAAAGAGTACATAGGGGCTCCTAGGTGGCTCAGTCATTAAGCGTCTGCTTTCGGCTCAGGTCATGATCCCAGGGCCCTGGGATTGAGGCCTGTATTGGGCTCCCTGCTCAGAGGGAAACCTGCTTCTCCCTCTCCCACTCCCTGTGCTTATGTTCCCTCTCTCGCTGTCTCTCTCTGTCAAACAGATTTTTTAGCATCTTAATAAATAAATATAAAGGGTCTATAGGTCAACCTCTATTCTTCCTTCTCTTATATAAAAAGTCAGGCCAAATTTTTTTTTTTTTTTTTTGCAGACTTGTTTTACAGTCAAATTACTGTTAATTTGAATTTTAAAATTACTGTTAATTTGGTTACCTTTGGTAAAAATGCAGGCAAGTATAGAGAGAAAAATATGTTTCAATAGCACATCTTTGTACCTACTAGATCTTAATTGATGTTGGATCAGTAACATGAAATAATCTACCAAATCAACTTTTAATATGTGAAACTCCCAAGGAAGTTTCAGATGGGGGAATTGAAGGGGTCAGGACAGCCTCTCTGCCCTCTACCCCAGAATGTGCCGTTTTGGCCTGTGGATTACTTGAGCTGAAGGTACTTGAGAACCTTCAGGCTCCAGAGAACTTCCCCACTCCCACCGTTAACCTCACAGAAGAATCTAAATTGCGGCATCTTTCTCAGAGTAAGACTTATTAACAGTGACTTAGTGACCCAACTGTAAGATAGGACAAACATCTAACTACCAAATAGTTGCTCTTCTTATCACCTTGTGAAGGGCCTTCCTTCCTCTGAAGCTCCAGGTCCAGACCTTCTTTTCCTTAGTTCAAGATGACATTTTACTTCATCTTACCTTTTCATGTCTATGTGGAGTCCCTGTATTTTCACGTGTTTAATTTGATCGTCTCCTGTTAACGGCACATGTCAGTATGATTCTTTGTCCGGCTGAAAGGGTCTTTGAGGAGGCATGAATTCTTTTTCTCTGACAGAGTATCTAATTGTAGTTCCTCATTTCCTGGCATCCTGTTTATTTTATGTACTTACTTGAGAGAGCAAGCATGAGCTGTGGGGAGGAGGAGGAAGGAGCCAGACAAAGAGCTCCATCCCAGGACCCTCAGGACCTGAGCTTAAAGCAGATGCTTAACCCACTGAGCCAACCAGGCGCCCTTCCTGGCATCTTAGTAAATTATAAAAATATGGTGGAGCACCATGAAGTACTTTTAGAGGAGTTGACATTTTTGAGGTCAGTTTTTGTCACGGTTTCAATAGGTCCCTTTTTTGTTTCCCTTATAGATACTATCTCGTCAATGTTTTGTTCAAAAGATTTTTGGTAGCAATCAAAATCGCTATCCCACTCAATTTGTATAGTTCAACAGTTGGCTCTTGAGAGGGATGCAGAAGTACACAAATTTGGTTTTACAAGGGGTCTTTGTTTAGGCGACTTCAGCATTAATTTGATCATTAGTATAGTTTTCTACTTAGGTACTTGTAAATATCTAATCCTCGTGTATAAAACGTGAAATCTACCAGGTTGTTGGAAGTGGTTCTCCATCACTTTTCTCCCATTGTGATGGTTTATTTTCCATCCTAGTGGAATGAAATGCCCAGCACTACCTGAGGGGAGTGAGCTGTGGCTGAATGTGCTGATTACAGTGCTGTTGGTCCCTCCGTGTCACCTGGACATAGCAGATTGTATTTCCTGTCTTGGTTTTCCCTGAGTTAGCCTGGCTAAATTCAGAGCGCTCAGCGTGCTAAGTGACTGATTCTTCTAAGCTTCCCCTGATGGAGCAGCTAAACCTAATTCGTGTTGTGAATGGGAATCCCTGTGGGATGGCTGCTGGGTGCTGAAGGTGACCTTGCCACTCTCTACTGAGAGAAGCTAATGTTCTTTGTCTTTGGATTCACTCAGAAACTCATCTGCAGAATGCAACAAACATTTAAATTGGCCACATTGTGAAGAATTTTAAAATTCTAAGAGGACTTTTCATCGGAGCCACAGACTTGGAATCTGTGCTTCTCTTGAACACCACGCGGTGTTAGAAAAGAAAGTCACCTTCCTTTTAGTGGAGTCCTAACCACACACCAGCCTATTTTGTAACGTGCAGCCTGATGGTCTGCAAGTGGGGAGCTAGATCAGACATACTGATTCCCATTGCTAGCCACAAAACAACTTCACCTGCACAAGCACACAACTAGAACCACAAAATTCTGATTCCATAACCTGTTTTAACCAGAAGAGAACTAGTCCTCACTAAAATGAGTTTATCACAAAACTATGACCAAGTAAGACATTTTCTTACTGTTGATCCTCTTCCAAGAGAGGGCTTCCCAGCCAGATGCTTGACTTCTCTCACTGCAAAATGAAAGCACTAGAGTCAAGAGTCTTTTCACGTTTTCCTTCATAGTCTTTTTAAACCTAAATTTTTGATATGCACAGTCCTTTTCAACTATACTTATTTTTGGTTTTCATAAAAGTTTAATTTTAAATGTTATCTTGTGCATTTAAAATAGAACAATTGGGGGCGCCTGGGTGGCTCAATGGATTAAGTCACTGCCTTCGGCTCAAGTCATGATCTCAGTGTCCTGGGATCGAGCTCCACTTCAGGCTCTGCTCAGCTGGGAGCCTGCTTCTCTCTCTCTCTGCCTCTCTGCCTACTTGTGATCTCTCTCTCCCTCTGTCAAATAAATAAATAAAATCTTTAAAAAAATAAAATAAAATAGAACAATTGGAGTGCCTGGGTGGCTTGATCAGTTGGGCGTCTGCCTTGCACAGAGGTCGTGGTCCCAGGGTGCTAGGATCAAGCCCCATATAGGGCTCCCTGCTCAGCAGGGAGTCTGCTCCCTCTCCCTCTGCTTCTCTCCCCAGCTTGTGCTCTCTCTCTCTTTCTCAAATAAATCAAAATGACTTTAAGAAAAAATAAAAGTAAAAATACAGTAATTGTTTTTGACATGAGTTTTTGCTTCCATATATATTTTTAGGTTGAGACCAAATGGGCCAAGTCCTGGACAGGTGTTGTTTGTGATGTATCAGAATAAATGCAAAGGGAGTCACAAATACAGTCCTATAAAGCCTGCTTTATAAATGCATTACTTCTGGTGCTCTATATAAAGGGATATATTAAACTAGCAATTTGTATGTATAGTATGTCTGCATTTCCTAGGAACTTCTCTTGAATCCATTTTTTTTTTTTTAAGATTTTATTTATTTGACAGAGAGAGACACAGCGAGAGAGGGAACACAAGCAGGGGAAGTGGGGGGGGGGCACCTGGGTGGCTCAGTGGGTAAAGCCTCTGCCTTCAGCTGGGGTCATGATTCCAGGGTCCTGGAATTGAGTCCGCATCAGGCTCTGCTCAGCAGGGAGTCTGCTTCCTCCTCTCTCTCTGCCTGCCTCTCTCCCTACTTAAAATCTTAAAAAAAAAAAAAAAAGGGCAGGGGAAGTGGGTGGGGAAAAGTAGGCTCCTCACTGACCAGAGAGCCTGATGGTATTCATCCCAGGACGCTGGGATCATGACCTGAACCAAAGGCAGATGCTTAATGACTGAGCCACCCAGGCGCCCCTCGAATCCATTTTTAATAACAAATATTGTACAGGTTGAGCAGTTATACTCTTCAGGCCAATACAGTCCAGACTGAATAAACTTAAAAAGGAAATTTTAAACCTCCGCATTCCTCTATATTCAAGCCTAAAGCACATCAATGCTAGTGTAGAACTCAGAAGTAAAATATGTTTCTTCTGAGTATTTGGGAAAATGTGAAGTCCTCTTGAGAAACTCTAAGAAACATAATAGTCCTCCCCGGCTGACACTAAGGAGAAAGTACCTCATTCACTGTTCCATGCCGCGGTGTGCTGGCCCCACTGACTTCCGGTTTGGATCACTGCACTAAGTTATCTGTGCTGATCCCTCTGAAAGTAAGCCCTGGGATCCTTTTTTGTGCTCTTACATCAGCAATAATAATAAATTTGACAGTGTGAAATTAGAAGTGTCGAGGGGTTTCTTTAGTGACTGAGCAAAATGATGTCTCCACTTCAATTTATTGTGATGTGTTTTCACTATGTGTGCTTTGTACGGGACCTGTTTATTTCACTATAGATTAAATTCTTGTCCCTTCGTTTGTATTGTTATGTATCTTGTATTTTATTGATGTGAAAATCAAATTCTGTCCTAAAAATATCTCTGGATTTAAACAAATTTGAAAATGTTATGTGAAACTGAGGGTTGCTGGAGGGGAGCGCAATGAGAGAGGGAGTTAATTGTCAAGGAGGGCATGTAATGTAATGAGCACTGGATATTATACAAGACTGATGAATCATAAGCCTGTATCCCTGAAACCAGTAATACATTATATGTTAATTGAATTTGAATAAAATTATTTAAAAAAAAGAAAAACGTTATGTTACAAAAAACATTTACAGGTAGAATTCAGTTCAGCTTCCATTGCACTCCATTGCCTTATTGTTAGCATAAAGTGAATTTGAACAACTCTGTTTTCAAAAACTCGTCACATAGAATAGAAATGGTGTAGTTTTGTGGCCTAAGGTGAAACTGGAAAAAATGAAAATGTACATAGGGGGCACCTGGGTGGCTCAATGGGTTAAGCCTCTGCCTTTGGCTCAGGTCATGATCCCAGGGTCCTGGGATCGAGCCCCGCATCAGGCTCACTGTTCAGCAGGAAGCCTGCTTCTCCCTCTCCCACTCCCCCTGCTTGTGTTCGCTCTCTCTCCATCTCTGTCAAATAAATAAATAAAACCTTAAAAGAAAGAAAAGGAAGAAAGAAAGTGTATGTAGACCCATGAGGTCATGTTAAGAGATGATAGTTGAAGGGCACCTGGGTGGCTCAGTGGGTTAAGCCTCTGTCTTCAGCTCGGGTCATGATCTCAGGGTCCTGGGATCGAGCCCTGCATCGGGCTCCCTGCTCGGTGGGGAGCCTGCTTCCCCCTCTCTCTCTGCCTGCCTCTCTGCCTACTTGTGCTTACTCTCTCTCTGTCAAATAAATAAATCTTTTTTAAAAAGAAAAAAAAGATGATAGTTGATATCTTCTGGTGCCATACCCCAGAGTTGTATCCCACTCAGAAGACTTCGAATGAGAAAAAATTCCTTTCTAGTTTGTATCAGAGGTTTGGTTGGCTGCATGTGGTAGTTATACCTGTAGAGCAGTGCCAAGTAAGAGCTTGAAGGCTGGTCTGTTTACATCCCTGTGTCTTCAGTCCGAGCAACGTATTCCTCAGCTGATATAGCTGTGCTTGGAACCATATGACCTACAGTTTGTGTTCTTCCATCTGAACTATCGAGATCAATGCTGGCTTCATGAGATCAATTTTGTGTTGATCCTGTCAGGGAGCATTAATTGCTGTCCCCTTGAAGACCCTTCTAGATGGACTGAGAATCCAATGGAAATGAGACAATTAACAGGAGATTATATTAAGTTTCTTAAGTATAAGAAACCCTCATAGAAATGGAAATCCAAAGACATTCAGGCAAAATGGGGTATTTATGACATCATGAAGTATGGAGATGAGTCTGGGACTTCTGAGTGGAGAAATGTGCTTCACAAGGGAGTAAGAAGAGCAGGGGTGCCTGGGATCGAGCCTTGCATCTGGTGTCCTGCTCAGCAGGAAGCCTGCTGTTCCCTCTCCCACTCCCCCAGCTTATGTTCCCTCTCTTGCTCCCTTTCTCTCTCTCTCTCTGTCAAATAAATAATAAATCTTTAAAAGAAAAAAAGGAAAACCAATCTTTGGGATTTTCTCTTCTTTTTTTTTATTTGTTTATTTATTTAAATTTTATTTACTTATTTGACAGACAGAGATAACAAGTAGGCAGAGAGGCAGGCAGAAGCAGGCTCTCCTCCAAGCAAAGAGCTGGATGCGGGGCTTGATCCCAGGACCCTGAAATCATGACCTGAGCCGAAGGCAGAGGCTTAACCCACTGAGCCACCCAGGCACCCAGAATTGAACTTACTTCCTTTTTTTTTTTTTTTTAACTTATTTCTTTCAAATCTCATGACTCTTGGTATAATTATCTGCTCATGCAAATCCTGTCTTGTCTATTCCTTGTGGGGGCATATATTCTCTTTTCCTTTTTCCAGTGTTTATGGACGATTGCTCGTATGACTTGCTCAGGGATTTTAAGAATGGCTTGCACTGAATTACTTGATATTCAGAAATTCATTCAAGTGAGAGTAATTCCGCTGTGAACATATTAAGTTGCATGTTGTTTAATTGGTATGTTTCATTTCTTCCTTCTCAATTTGACAAGAACATTATCGGTTATCGATTCCTTCACTTTTGATAAATGATGTCATCTAATTTCACATTACTGTGACAATTTAATTAGGGGAAAGCATGGAGATTTTATGAGTCATGGGTTATTTTGATATTTCTTTGAAATGAACAAACATGGGACAGTGATGGGTATGTAGTAGCTTTTCTATACTTGGGAAGGTAATACTATTGCATTAGGAGTAAAACTACTGCCCCATGAAAAATAGCCAGACTGAAATGTTGCCATGAATTCTCCATGTGGAGACAGGACACCTGTCCCAGGCTGTACTACTGAGTTTGAACTTGGGAAGGTAAATTCTCTTTGTTTTCATTCCAAATCATCTCCAGTTCTCCTGTGTCTCTTCTTTTGCATTGCCAGTAACACATGCATCAGAGCCGCCGCATTCACACACCAATCACTTGGGTCCTTCTAGGTTCTGATAGGAAATTTGGAATTTTTTTCAGCAATGAGAAATGATTTTTAAGCAGATCGTTGGAGGCCATATTCAAGATTTAAGTACAACATTGTCATCACTTCACTGAGGTAAGAGGAAAGAGGGGCCACAGGCTTAATTTAGTCACTCACAATGAGAGTTATGAAGGCAGATAAAACATGATGCTGGTATCCTTAGAGAGGAAGATAAGACCTACTGAAAGCAAATGTGAAAAACTCTTGAAATGTGGGGAAAAAAATGGCAGGGAGTGTCTTTTAGTCACTGCAAGGACTTAGGAAGCTACTTATGATGAACAAATATGAGAGAGATGGAGGCTTGAGAAATGTGGTGTGTTTCAGAGAAGTCAGGTCCTGTCTTCACAATTTTACAAGTTCCTGTGTAGTACTGAGGACAGATACTGTTGGATGATAGAGATTTCTGTATTTCAGGCCAAAAACCACTGGGGTAGGAGAGGGCTTGCTGCAAGATGCAAACACTGTGGCCATACCCTTTAGATGGCACATGGTAGAGTAGATGTTGGAAATGCAGAAGCCTTGTGGACACTGGGAGGATCAGGAGGGTGTGTGCCGAGTGTCCACAAGCACTAGAATCTTAGGTATCTAACCCAACGCTGGATGACATTCCAATGAAACCCATGCACAGCCAGCAGGAAACTCCGTCCTGTTTGAGCCCCGTGACAAGTATTATTCCTTGCGATCTGTGTGAGGGGCACTGATTAGTTGGGGGGCAGCTCACCAGTCAGAGGCAGTGATCATTTCTGCCCCAAACAGTCCACCTGCTTTTTAAGGTAGATGTTCATTCACGGCCCATGCTGCGTTTCTGCCCATCCTGTGGGGAGCAGGGAAGAGGACTCCTGGTAGTTGTGGAAACTGATACCACGAAGCTGGGTAGCAGGTCATGCGCACCTTGAACCTTGATCCAAGTGAAGAGTAATCCTGCACTTGGGGTGGTTGTTACTTTGTGGTCCGCTGTACCCTGAAAAGGCAGATGTGTGCTTCTAGAAAAGACGACGTATGTCGTGTATGTCGTGTATTCCATACATGTTGAGTAGGGAATGCTCATGTCTGATGAAAGGGCTAGTCCACACTATAGTGTAGTCTGCTTGGTCTGTTTCTTCGCTCTGCTGTTTTCCACCAGCAGACATTGTGCTAACACTTCTTTCATGGCCACACGTGCTTGCCCAACCCTCAGTCATCAAACCATGTTTCCAGCATCACGGAGGTGGTATAATTCTGAAAGGACTCAGGGAATTTGTTTTTGAACCTTTGTCACTCAGGGAAGGCCACCCTCTTTCGAGTGCTTCTCTTTTCATCTCAGTGACTGGAACGCTGTCACGAGGTCCCTCTAAGTAATGACATATCTGTAAACAGGTGGATGTGTGAGCTTGCTGGGAATGGCCAGTGTTACCTGACTGGTTTCAGGACATCTGACACAAAGGACCTCATGCCTCGCAGTAGAATGAGATATTCTGAAAAGACCCTGAAACCTAGAGTGTGCCTACTAGGATTCACAAAAATTTCTATCATAGATGGAGATGGAGTGCTAATTTGTCAGAGGTGAGCGTGAAGTTCTCTTTAAACCTGCAATTATTTATGTTCTCCTAGTAAAAACCATCAAATGCAGATTCCTAGTAGGAATTCTACATTCAAATCCATTATAAATTACAATATCTATTAATATTTGGCTCTATGTATTTCATATCTTACTCCATGAAATACTTAAATAAAGTCCAATGCATTTAGGATGGATTATTTGGGTGGCAGAATGTGAAGACAAGTGTATTTGTGGGTGATCCCAGGAAGCTGGACACGAGGGCACTGAAGGAAGTGGGGTATGGAAGTCGAAAAAGTCAAAGAAAGATCATGTTACAGTAAGATTTATTTATGAATAAAGACAATGTGTAGTGTGTGTGTGTGTGTGTGTGTGTGTGTGTGTGTGTGAAACCACTAACATCACCACAAACACAGAGAGTATCGGAAAATGACCATCCATGCATAACTCAAGGATGATCTGTGACTCAGTTACTGCAGAGGTTGTCAAATTTATCTTGCATAAGAGACACCTGAAGCACTTGTAAAAAAATCTCAGATTTCTAGGCCTCTTCCCATGTTACCATTTCAATAGTTCTGGGTTATAGCCCCCAGTTTTCTGTTCTCACAAGTTCTCAGGTGATGGCAGTGGAGCCTGTTTTGGGAAGCTGCTTTGAGGATAACATCTCTGGGCGTCCTTATGGTGGTCATCTTCAATGAAATGATTAGCTCATGAAGGACGCAGTCAGAGACACAGATGGGCATGAATTGTTTTAGGGGGACTCTGGTCTAAGTTCTCTGGATGTGAAAGTAAGTCATGGATAGGCTGGACTTCTGTGTTTAAACCCTGGAAGTTGGACCTGCGGACCTGGTCTTCAGGGGACAGTTAAATACCCATTCAGGGTATATGTGTGTGTCCAGGGCTGGAACTTACACTCTCAAGTCTCAGACCATGGAGGCTGTTCTGCGCAAAGATTTCTGGACGAAGCATTGATTGTCAGACAAAGGAGATAATCCAAGAACGTTTTGGAAGGTCATTTGAATGCCTCCTGTTGCTATTGGTACCCAGGTTCAAATGCTGACTCTACTGATATTTAGATTATCACTAAACTTTTTTTTTTTTAAGAATTTATTTATTTATTAGAGAGAGAGAGAATGAATGGAGTGAGGGGCAGAAGGAGAACAAGACTGCCCCCGGAGCAGGGAGCCCAGTATGTGGCTCGGTCCCAGCAGCCTGAGATCATGACCTGAGCCGAAGGCAGATGCTTAACTGGCTGAGCTGCCCAGATGCCCTTAACCTTTTTTTTTTTTTTTTAAGATTATTTATTTATTTATTTAACAGAGAGAGAGAGATCACAAGTAGGCAGAGAGGCAGGCAGAGAGAGGGAGGCGGGCTCCCCACCGAGTAGAGAGCCCAATGCGGGGCTCTATCCCAGGACCCTGAGATCACTACCCGAGTCAAAGGCAGAGGCTTTAATCCACTGAGCCACCCAGGCGTCCTCCCCTAAACCTTTGTAATTAAACTATTTTGGTCAGTTGTAAAGAAAAACAGCCCTATTGTCTATTTTCTATGAAGGGAAAAACCGAGTTCTACCCTACTGTGTTTATGCCCTCTTTGTCCCTCTTACTACAGATACAGAGCTTGTGGTCACAAATATGGGAGGGAGGGTGTGTCCTTTCTCCACAACAGCTAGCAAGTCTCCAACACTACCAGCATGTCTTGCAATTTTACTCAATTTGAACACTATCTACCAAGAGATATTGTTAGGTCCCACAGATAAGGGCTCAGTCCCACAAGACTACACCCACCCACCCTCCCACACACACATAAACAACACACACCCACATATTTGTAGGGTATAGACTGAAGGTTCCAATAATCTCCTCCTTGATTTCTATAGATGATAGACCATCTCAGAAAACTCAGGGAGGGCACCTGGGTGGCTCAGTGGGTGAATCCTCTTCCTTCAGCTCAGGTCATGATCTCAGGGTCCTGGGATCGAGTCTCATGTCAGGCTCTCTGCTCAGCAGGGAGCCTGCTTCCCTCTTTCTCTCTCTGCCTGCCTCTCTGGCTACTTGTGATCTCTGTCTGTCAAAGAAAGAAAGGAAGGAAGGAAGAAAAGAAAAGAAAGAAAGAAAGAAAAAACAATCCCAGGGAAATACTTGTTTGCCAGTTTATAAAGGATATAGATGAACAGCCAGATGAAGAGATACATAGTGATATATATGTAATATATATATATATACTGTTATCTGACATCAGTAAAAAAATGAATATTTGTCCAAAACAAAAAATTATGAATGTTACAATCATTAGAATAAATAGTAACTGTGGACCTACATTGTAAAGACTATATGACTTTAGACTTTGATGAGTACTATAGATTTTATTTTTGATCGAAAAGGTAGCCAAAAACTCATGTTTCCATGATGATTTCTCTTTTTTATTTTATTATTTTTTTTAATTTTATTTATTTGACAGACAGAGATCACAAGTAGGCAGAGAGGCAGGCAAAGAGAGAGAGAGGATGGGAAGCAGGCCCCCTGCTGAGCACAGCCGGATGCAGGGCTCGATCCCAGGACCCTGAGATCATGACCTGAGCCGAAGGCAGAGGCTTAACCCACTGAGCCACCCAGGCGCCCCGATTTCTCTTTTTTAAACATAAATATTGAACCCTGGAAAATGGCAGCTGAGACTCTGACAGTGGGAATGATCTTCTTTGTCCAGATTTTCCCTGGAAATCTCCCAGAGTTCTACCTCTTATGCCATCATTTCCCCGTACTACAGGGGAATCAGGGCAGTTTGAGAGGTTTTTTTCCTCGGTCACCTAAATGTAGCAAAGTATTGATCATTCCTTCTAGTGGAATCTCAGACATCTTGGCAGTCTTTTGGTTTGAAACATTCTCTCCATGATTTTGGATAGATACTTATTTTCTAGGCTCACAGACTGTCCAGAGGTGTGTCCATTGGCAACAATGGCCCCTTCACTGTCTTCCAAGCCATCACCATCAGTCCCAGGATCTCCAGGTGGGCAAAGCATTAAATTACAGTCCCATGTTCCACTGGCCCCTCCAGTGTCCTCTGCCAGATCCCATGTGAACTTGTAAATACCACACTTTGTATTTATATGTGTGACAGGAAGAATGACACATACATCATAAACACTGCTATACCTTGTGAGGCTTACATAGACTTACTCTATGTACCATACAGATGTATCGCAGATGTTTTGTGTTTAGGACTCATTAGGGTTGTCATTCTGTGTAAACACAAGCCTAGGAGCTAACACCTTCACAGGAGCAATATCACACCTAGTTCCTCCCCTGAGAGGACAGCTACGACCCCAAGCATTCTTATCCTCAAGAGCACTTTTTTTTTTTGAAAGATTTTATTTATTTATTGGACAGACAGATCACAAGTAGGCAGAGAAGCAGGCAGAGAGAAAGGAGGAAGCAGGCTCCTTGCTGAGCAGAGAGCCCGATGCGGGACTCGATCCCAGGACCCTGGGATCATGACCTGAGCCGAAGGCAGAGGCTTTAACCCACTGAGCCACCCAGGCACCCTAAGAGCACTTTTGTTAGCTTTTTATACCATGTCTGCCGTCATGGTAATTTTTTTTCTCTCTTTCTTTAGACTATGGGGAGGGAAGTGAACAACTCAGCCTGAATCAGTGCATGTTTTCCACCTGCCAGTCCCTTTATTCTCTTGGGTGATGACCACTGTGTATCCAGGTCCTTCTCTATATCCTGGAGGAGTCACAGAAGTTCCTCATCTCATGAGAAAATGTAGTGTGTTTTCCTCCATGTCAGTCATTTATATTTTCATGCCTCACAGAGTGTTATATACAATTATGAGCCAGTCACATTGCAGGTGAAATTGTGAATTAGATCATCTATTCTAGTAATAAATAATAAATTATCACCATACAATGAATACTTTTATAATTGTTACATAATTATCCACAAAATTATGTTGTACTAATGGTACCAGTAGATAAAGTCCAATGAGTAATAAAATAGTTTTTCCTAAAAGAATGCAAAGATACTCAAAATATCTTTGAATGTGTATCTTTCCATATAAGGTATTATATTTGCTTATTATTTACCTGACTGCGGGGTTTTGAGGATAGACCCATTTCCCCTCTCTTCTTCTGGGACTCCTATGATACAAATGTTATTATGCTTTATGGAGTTGCTGGGTCTCCTAAGCCTATATTCATGATCTAACATTTTTCATTCCCTGTTCTTTTCAGCCTCGTTGTTTTCCATAATAATTTTATTTTCCATATCACTTATTCATTCCTTTGCTTCTTCCATCCTGTGGCCATTACATCCATTTGGTTTTACGTCTCTGTTATAGGGTTTTTTTTGTTTGTTTTTTGTTTTATTTCTTGGCCTGACTAGATTGTAGGTCTTTTATCTCTGCAGTAAGGGTCTCTCTGGTTTCTTTTGTGTTTTTCTCAAGCCTAGCTAGTATCTTTATGATTGTTATTTTAAATTCTGGTTCAGTCATATTACCTACATCTACTTTGATTAGCTCCCCGGCCATGATCTCTTCTTCTTGCTTCTTTTGGAATGAATTTCTCTGTCTTGGCATTTTGTCTAGGTCTCTGCGTTTTTTATGTTAGAGAAGCCTGTGCCTGTCCTGTGCCTGTCCTTCCACTAGAGTCGAAACTTTGCAGGACTCTATGATCAGTAGTCCTGGTGCCTGTGGGGGTTTGTCCTGGTATTCTAGAAGACTGACCTGCTGTTGCTCTGGCTGTCTATCATACTTGCCCTATTTTATAAAGGCACCTGCAGGGGGCACTGCACTGTGCACACTGCGCTGTTATTAGAGTCCGTCCCTGTGGATGGGAGGGATGAAAATGACATTGGCTCACTCTCTTCCCAGGGAGGGAAGTTTGCCCCTGCCACTGCTCAGGAAGCCCTCACAGAGGAGCAAACAATCTCCCCTCTGTGTCCAAGGCTTCCGTCAAATCCCCGCCTTCATCCAGTCTCCGTCCCTACTGTCTGCCCTGGCGGCATGGCACAGTACGCTGTGCTTTATCTTAGGCACGTGGCTGGGTTTCAAAAGAAGAGGTTGACTTAGTCTTGACACTTTAAAAGAAAATCTAAAAAATTCCCCTACCCTCAGACACTCTAATAATCGACTTCCTTTTTTCTCATTGTACATGATCGGGAAAGGAATGCCCTCAGAGTGCTCAACCAAAAACATGGAGACCATTTCCCCATAGGGTATTATAGCGATTAACTGGACCGTATGGCTTGGCAACATCCCCCTGGCCTCAGGGCCATTCCTGCCACTGCCTCTTAGTTAAGATCCTTGAGGAAATAGTCATGGGGTCCCCTTTAACGATCTTGTGCTGTCAAACTCCAAGAAATAGACTCTTGGATCACATGACACATGTAAAAAGGGCCAAATCCTGACTGGACCTGCACACCATCTGGTGCTCTGAAGGCAAAGACTTACCAGAATTGAAACAGGTAACATCTGGGGACACAACTTTCCCGAGTTCCAGACCAGACCCGTATACCTTTTCTCACTGTTGCTTCTTTTATCTCTTTTTTGTGGAAAGAAAACGCCCTTTATCTGCACTTCCCAATCTCTTACAAAACCTCTTGAAACTTCTTTTGGTTATAACCTTTCCAGAAAGAGTCACATTACGATCCTGTCCACATTTCTGAAGGTTTAGATGTTCCAGACTTCACAGAGATTTATCTAGAGTTTTATCCAAACGCATGGTTTCTGAATTTAACACTTTTTAGAATATTATGGATAGCACTTATGTTTCTCAACAATTATTTTGAGATCACAATACATTTCTTAAATATCTTTGAAGCTCTGCACTTCTTGCAAAGATGTCATCAACTATTGCTTCATGTTTACACATGTATGCTATGTTCCAAAATACACTAGGTTACTTGATTCAGTGCCCTCTCATAGTGTTACACGTTTGCCTCCGTCAACTTAAGAGGTGACTTCCAGGAGGCATATTGGTTTTGCCTTCACAGAGAGAAATATTTCTTCTCTAAGTCCAGATAAGTGACAATGAATATTTTCAGTTAGCTGCTTTCAGACTTAGAGAACCAACGTACAGTTTGGAATTATCACGTTGTATTTGTCGTTTATCAATCTTTTGCAGAAAGGACGTGTCCTATAAGATGATGCTGGCCCAACACTCACAATAGTGAGAAGTTATAAACTTCAGATGGAAAGTACCTGAGGGTTTTTCCCTTCTAAACTTCCCTGTCTTTTAAGTGTACCTTAAGTGTCTTTGAACTGCTATGCACTTTCGCTCTGACATGAGACATGACAAATAGGCACGGTCCCTCCCGGCACTGAGAGACAAAACCACTAAATTAAATATAAAGAACTTGACTGTTGATCAGTGATGCCTTCAAAAAAAGATCTGATCAAGAGGGTGGAATGTGAGACTTAGTAACGGGAAACCTCACTTACATGGAGTCTGGATGTTTTGATGCCGTTCTAGTCCTAGTCAATTGCAGACCCATTAATAAGAGATGGACCTGGGACTCCTGGTAGACTGAACCAGTGAAGCATGCAACTCTTCATCTCAGGGTTGTAAGTTTGAGCTCTACATATGGTGAAGAGATTGCTTGAAATAAAATCTTAAGAAAAAATAAGAGATAGACTTGGACTTACATGGACTAAAGCTTGTCCCTAGATACTAAAAGAGACACTCACCCTGGGCAAAAGATGTAATGAGAAGCTACCACACATTGAAGTTCAAGTTACTCCAAAAGACTTTTAGTTCATCACAACTTCCCAACATATACTTTTTATCCTTTTTAAAATAAATTGTTCTATTTTGATCCCCAGGGGTTCCTACAGTTTTACTACAAGTTGTTTTTCCTGGATTGCAATTCTTTTTTATTCCTGAATAAACCAATCTTTTGCTGGTAAAATAATTAGCACTGTCTATTTTTAAGGTTAACATTACCAACACTTGTCTCTCAAGTATTGGCTTTTAAGCATGGAGCCCCTGAACTTGGGTTTGAGTTACAAGATATCACTACCTTCTCTACCCTTCTGTAAACTTCAGAGGATCAGCAAAGACTGTGATGTTCCACGATGGTGATTGGTGGTCTTCTCTGGGTACCAAGAGAATTTATGTTGAGACACGGTGGTGCATATTTGCAGTTTAGGTGTGCTGTGTCATTTTTTGCTAGCTTAGTGATACTGATTCTGGGTCCATGTGGTCCTATATCAGGACTAGGTGGAAGCTTCTATGAGGCCAGTTCATGGACCCACCCTCCAATCCTGAAGCATCACAGTTTCTTCAGGGGAGATCTGGAACAAGTAATAATTTCTATGCACATTAAAGCTCAAGAATCCTTAGTTAAATGGTTCTGAGCCCAGGCTGTCCATTAGAATAACATGTGAAGTTTCTAATTTTATCACTTGTGCCCTCCACCACAGATTTTGTCAATAGGTCTCAGTAAGAACAACAGTGTTCTTTTAATCATGTGTTTCAGGTGATTCTAAGTGCCATCATAGTTAAGCACGAGAGCCCCTCAGCAACTCGTTAGAGTTGAATGCTGGCTGTGGTCCAAGGAGAGGTAACAGGGTCTCCCCTACATGAATCTGGAAGGGTCAGGACCATGCAGCATAGAGTTCTTATGCTGTCGTAGAATGTGTGGGTGTCTGTTGGTGGGGAGGCTCCCTGACAACAGGGAAGGAGAAATGGGGGGATTGGTCTTCCTGGAGAAGCTCAGGGTCTTTGAATGCCTCCTGACACACAAGACAGTAGGATGTAGTACTTTTTTTGTATTTCAGTGTCCTGCCTGGAGAGGAGTAGGTAACAGGTGAAGAGAGTCTTTGTTAAAGGCAAATGCTTACGATCGATCCGGCTGTGATTTCACCACAAGTGTCTCCCGAGAACGAAAGCTAGAGAACAAGGAGGAAGAGGGTGAAATGGCCAGTTCTCAGGTAAACCTTGTATCCCTGGTTAGAGGCTGTGTCATCTTTTCCTCCTGAAATTCCATGCATTTAAAAATTGCAAAGGTTTATTTCTCTAGTTCTGATATTCTTGTCTTATGAGTGTTTTCACTTACTCTTAAAAATCTTTTAAGAGGGCACCTGGTTGGTTCAGCTGATTAAGCATTTGCCTTGGGCTCAGGTTATGATGTCAGGGTCCTGGAATGGAGCCCCACATCAGACTCTTGCTCAGCGGGGAGTCTGCTTCTCCCTCCCCTTCCCTGGCTCATGCACTCTCTCTCTCTCTTTCTCAAATAAACTATTTTTTTTTAAATGATACTGAAGTTTAGCTCTTTAGAATACTTCTTTGCTATATTCCAGAAGTTCTCTTCGTTTTCTCCAACCTAGTTTCCAAATAGACATGAACATTTGTCACTTTGAATTACTGTCCTGAAACTTTAAGAAATGTCCTCTCTCTCTCTCTCTGTTTTTTAAAGATTTTATTTATTCATTTGACAGAGAGCACAAGCAGAGAGAACAGTGGGCAGAGGGAGAAGCAGGTTCCCCACTGAGCAGAAGCCTGATGCAGGGTGCAATCCCAGGATCCTGGGATTATGACTCGAGCCAAAGGCAGTTGCTTAACCAACTGGGCCACCCAGGTGTCCCAAGAAATGTTCTTTTTGACAGATTCACAGGAGAAGGCACTAAATCCACGATTTCTATAGTGGAAGGGCTCAGTTTCTGGGATATCAGTCAAGGAAAACAGTTCATATGTGGGTCCCATCTGAATGCTTTATCAGCAGTACACTAGGATTAGGAAAATGTACAAATAAGCAAAATGGATATGTAGCCCAGAATAGCTAAGAAAGGTCTGGAAAAAGAATCAGAGCCTTCCTCTCTGGAAAGCCAAAAAAAAAAAAAAAAAAAAAAAAAAAAAAAAAAAGAAAAGAAAAGAAAAAGAAAAAAAAGCTCTATTTATTTTTTTTAAAGGTTTTATTTATTTATTTGACAGAGATTACAAGTAGGCAGAGAGACAGGTAGAGAGAGGGGGGAAGCAGGCTCCCCACTGAGCAGAGAGCCCAATGCGCAGCTTGATTCCAGGACCCTGGGATCATGACCTGAACCGAAGGCAGAAGCTTTAACCCACTGAGCCACCCAGATACCCCAAGGTGTTTTATTTATGGGGTTTGAAATTTTTATAAATCCACTAGGTTTTTTTTTTTTTTTTAAGATTTTAATTATTTATTTGACAGACACAGCAAGAGAGGAAACATAAGTGGGGGAGTAGGAGAGGGAGAAGCAGGCTTCCCACTGAGCAGGGAGCCCAATGTCCGGCTCTATCCCAGGACCCTGGAATCATGATCATGATCTGAGCCAAAGGCAGATGCTTAATGACTGAGTTGCCCAGGTGCCCAAATAAATAAAAATTTTAATATATATATATATATATATATATATATATATATATATATATATATATAACTTATACTGTATGATACAAATACAGTACTCAAACATGTGTATGCCTCCATTGAATCCTTCGTTTTCCAATATCTTTTGAAGAAATACAGAGTATTTAAAGTGTTTCTGTGGTTCATACGCCACCTCATTACCTCAGCTTTAGAGAATAAATAGAAGCTGATTACCGCGTTAAAAATTATCTTACTGGATAAAGCAGGAAACACACCTCAGCCAGAACCATTTGTCCTAACTCCTTCTTTACACCTTGGGTAAAATTTTGAGGTCTGCCGGTGGCCACTTGGTGACTGTGGTATTTACTGCAGGGACAGCTGACATTCAGGGATGTGGCCATAGAATTCTCTCTGAAGGAGTGGGGATGCCTGACCCACATGCAGTGGGAACTGTACAGGGATGTGATGTTGGAGAACTACGAACACCTCCTCTTCTTGGGGGAGGATAAGGTCCTGTAGCTGAACTAACATGAGTTCACTCCATGATGAGTTACAGGTAGAGGCTACACAAGGTGTAGTTCTCACTCAAAGGAAACTGAATCTGCAGCAAATAAAAGAAATCAGGGGAATAACTTCCAAAGCTGTGATCCAAGAGCAGGCAGAGGTGTATGACTTCCTTTTATTTAGGGTTAGGATGAAAATCTGGAAGGGAAGTTTTGTCATCATACGTAGTGATGGGTATAAGGGAGGCACAAACACATGTGTGCTTAGGAAACAAGCCTAAACGTCCCGTATTGTAGCAATGAAATCCACGCTCCTTCTTGGGTGGAGAGTTACCAGCGACAGTTTTAGCCTCATTCAATTCATGGGACACGGTTCCAAACCCACACTCAGGGTTTTGTTCCTTCCTGGAAGGAGGTCTTTTGGGAGATTCTTTTTTGCATGCATGGAATTCAGATCCCCACCATAAGGGAAAGAAGTTGGGCTCTGTAGGCGTTGAGCTAAAACTGTTCATGATGCTTCATTTTCAGTTTTAGCTTCCCCTTCCTTAAGGTACCATCATCATTACTGTAGATGAGTGATAGTTCTAAACATTGAGTGACATTAAATGGTGAGTTTTCTCTTGTTTTTGTATTTATAACTCTGTATTTCTAATTTTTGGTAGGATCCATGATATTAGTCAACCATGCTTTAGATTTTTACCAACATATTATGATTTTGGATCAAAATTTTCAACTCGTGGGGTGCCTGGGTGGCTCAGTGGGTTAAGCCTCTGCCTTCGGCTCAGGTTATGATCCCAGGATCCTGGGATCAAGCCCCGCATCGGGATCTCTGCTCAGCGGGGAGCCTGCTTCCCCCTCTCTCTCTCTGCCTGCCTCTCTGCCTACTTGTGACCTCTCTCTCTGTGTCAAATAAACAAATAAAATCTATAAATTTTTTTTTCAACTCGTTATTTTTAAAGAGATCTGGGGTTTAATTCAAGTATATATTAGCCATGATTCTATTACAAACAAAATTCTCTGTCTTTTTTTTTAAAAATATGTTATTTATTTATTTGACAGAGATCACAAGTAGTCAGAGAGGCAGGCAGAGAGAGTGAGGGAAGCAGGCTCCCTGCCGAGCAGAGAGCCTGATGTGGGACTCGATTCCAGGACCCAGGGATCATGACCTGAGCTGAAGGCAGAGGCTTAACCCACTGAGCCACCCAGGCACCCCCATATTTTTTTATTTTAATTGTGGTTTAAAAATGGCATAAAATTTACCATCAAAGTATCGTGGACTAAACATTTTGAATTATTGTGCAAACAGTAATTACTTAACCTTTCACATTACTGTGCAAACAAGTTCTGTTACTTTCTCTTCTTGCAGGAGTAAAACTTAATACCTGTTAAAAAAAAAAACCACTTCCTCCTTTCCCTCTACCCTAAGTCCCCGGCTGGCACCATTTTAATTTTTTTATGAGTTTCATCACCTTAGATGACTCACGTAAGTGGATTCCTTTTTTTTTTTTTTTTTTTTTAAGATTTTATTTATTTATTTGACAGACAGAGAACACAAGTAGACAGAGGCAGTCAGATAGAGAGAGAGGGAAGCAGGCCCCCTGCCGAGCAGAGAGCCCGATGCGGGACTCGATCCCAGGAACCTGAGATCATGACCTGAGCCGAAGGCAGCGGCTTAACCCACTGAGCCACCCAGGCGCCCATCACGTAAGTGGATTCCTATAGAATTTGTCTCTTTATGTCTCATTTCTTTCACTTGATGCAATGTCCTCACAGTTTATCCAAGTTATATCACGTCATAATGTCTATATCCTTCTCAAGGCTCAGAAATGTTTCATGATATATATATGCTATATGTTTTCTTTATCCCTTTAACTATGCATAGGCATTTGAGTTGATTAGTACCTATTTTGGGCTCTTGTGTATAAAGCTGAAATGGGCATAAATGTGCAAATATTCATTCAGGTCTTTCTTTTAGTTCTTTTCTAATTTCTTTTAAATTAAAAAAAATTTTTTTAGAATTTTATTTATTTGTCAGAGAGAGTAAGCACACAAGCATGGGAAGCAGCAGGCTTCCCACTGAGCAGGAGCCAATGCGGGACTCGATCCCTGGGATCATGACATGAGCCAAAGGCAGATACCTAACCAACTGAGCCACCCAGGCGCCCCAAGTCATCTTATTTTGTAAGACAGTTTTTCTCGCTTGGATTTCTGAGTGTATCAAGAAATTGCATGAATAAAGCACAAGTAATGGTTGAAAGAATGATAAACTCAATGTCGGAATCCTGAATGCTGCCAGTGGAAGATGTTTAGATGTTCGGCTTCAAGCATCTTCAGATGGAGGGCAGGCCGTGGCAATCAGAGATGTTTCTGGTCTGCCGGAAGTCTCCGTGAGGGTTTTGAGTGGTCTGAAGAGCAAGAGGCAAGAAGGCTGTGTGAACACGGGCCATTTGGCAGTTTCTCTGAAGTTTACCTGGCATCATCTAGCTTCAGTTTGCAGGAACAAAGGGAAGTTTCAGTTCTCAGTGACAGCAGGTCAAAGGCAAAAACCAGAGGAAACCAGAAAAATTCAGGATCCAGCCAGTTTTATAGGCAAACAACATTTAAAAATAGTTCATCATAACTGGAATCTGAGATCCTTAAAAGTATGTTATGAAAATAGAATTTTTCTCTCTAAAATTAACCTCCTTTTAAACAAACATAGTGAATCGAGACTATTTGTTTATAAAATAGCCCAGGTTTAACAAGCCTGGCCAAAGTATGTAAGTGCGGCATGAATAGTGACAGACTTTAAAGTCTCATTGAAATCTGCTTTGCTGGAACACTTTCTAAGGAATTTCAGATTGAATTTGTATTTTTTAAGTGTTCTTTTTGTCTTGTTTGGGGTTTTTTGGGTAAACTTTTGGTAATTATTTGGGGTGTAAACCCAATGTGGGGCTCAAATCCATGACCCCAAGATTGAGAGTCAGATGCTCTTCCAACTCAGCCATCCAGGTGGCCCTCAGAATGAATTTTTAGAGCCTTGTGAGTTTAAGAAGCCAGACAAAATACCCACCATCACATTCACCTGCAACATCTATAGATGTGGGTTATTTCTTCTTGAGTCCCCAGAATAGCTTCAGGTTCTTAAGCCTGTCAGAAAGTGAACTTAATTTACTCACCTGGTAAGTAAGGCTCTTGCAAACACTGACAGCAAGGTACTGGGCAGATGATTTCAAGGGGCTTTATTGATTTCATAATGTTGATCTGAGTTCTTTTTTTTTTTTTTTTAAAGATTCTATTTATGGGACGCCTGGGTGGCTCAGTGAGTTAAAGCCTCTGCCTTCGGCTCAGGTCATGATCCCAGGGTCCTGGGATCGAGTCCCGCATCGGGCTCTCTGCTCAGCAGGGAGCCTGCTTCCTCCTCTCTCTGCCGGCCTCTCTGCCTCCTTATGATTTGTCTATCAAATAAATAAATAAATCTTAAAAAAAAAAAAAAAAAAAAGATTCTATTTATTGGGGCACCTGGGCGGCTCAGCCATTAAGCATCTGCCTTTGGCTCTGGTCATGATCCAGAGTCCCGGGATCCAGCCCTGCATAGGGCTCGCTCCTCTTCAGGAAGCCTGCTTCTCTCTCTCCCACTCCCCCTGCTTGTGTTCCCTCTCTTGCTGTGTCTCTCTCTGTCAAATAAATAAAATCTTTTTTTTTAAATATTTGATTTATTTTTTTGACAAAGAGACATTTATTTATGAGACTTTATTTATTTGACAGAGAGACATCAGAACACAAGTGTGGGGAGTGGGAGAGGGAGAAGCAGCTTCCCGCCAGGCTTGATGACGGATCTACCCACGCGCCCTAGGAGAAGAGATTCTTATTAATGACTTGTTAGAAATGCAGACTCAGATCCCATTCCAGAATCCTGAATCAAAATTGATTTTTTTTCAGAATTGACATTTTTTTAGTATATGTGCTGCCGAAGCAAGCACCAGAATTGACATTTTTAATAAGGTCTCTGATTCCTTATTGTGAAATTAGATTTCACAGTAGAATTTTATAAGTTCACTTCTCAACTATCAACACTTCTTTCTAATAAATATACACAACTTTGACTGTGTGACATTAACTCTAAAATGTATACACTTGGGTTGATACCATTATTTTATAATATATGGAGGAGAAACATACAATATTTAGTCTTTGGAGGTCCTGTGCCATCCTCTAACTTCAGAGCTAGAGGTTACATTATAGAATATTACTGGGTTGAAAATGATCTTATTGCATAAAGTAGGGAAAACACCTTCTCCAGAAACAGTTCTCCTACCTTCTTTTTTTTTTTTTTTTAATTTTATTTATTTATTTGACAGAGAGAGATCACAAGCAGGCAGAGAGGCAGGCGGCAGAGAGAGAGGGGGAAGCAGGCTCCCCGCTGAGCAGAGCCTGATGCCAGGCTCGATCCCAGGACCCTGAGATCATGACCTGAGCCGAAGGCAGAGGCTTAACCCACTGAGCCACCCAGGCGCCCCTCCTACTTTCATCTTCAGCAAATTCTACCCCTACCCATCACCAGTTGGTCAATGTGTTCTTTATTTCTGGGACTGCTGACATGCAGGGACGTGATGTTAGGGAACTATGTACACCTACTCTTCATGTGTGAGGATAGCTTCCTTCCAGGTTTCCCAAACTCCACTCAGGATTTTGTTCCTTTCTGTAGAGACTGTCTTCAAAGATTCTTCTTTGCACAACGGGAATTCAGATCCCTGCAGGAAGGGATATAATTAAGGGTTTATACGTGCAAAGAAAAAAATCCTCATGGTGTTTCTTTTTTTTTTTTTTTTTTTTTTTTTTT